>NC_134562.1:10889179-11189179 GCF_025594145.1 Primulina tabacum
ACTAAACTCAGATTGAAATTCTGACGGCCGGATCTCGCAAAATCACAATTCTAGAATTTGAAGACCTTGAAGCCTTCTATGGAGCTTTCCTCGTTCTTTGCTGCAAGTTCTGATTTGAAATGAATTAATTTCATATATTATATGCATGGCAAAGACATGTGGCTCAATATACATTCTGCACGTCTCGCGCATATGCGCGACCATCACCGGCGCATATGCGCGAGACTCTCTGTCTCGGCAAATGATGAATTCACCATCTCGCGCATATGCGCGTCCCATGTCGGCGCATATGCGCGAGACCTACTGTCTCTGCGCTTGAACCATAATCTTGCACGCGCATATGCGCGAGACCTACTGTCTCGGCACTCGGGTGATTCACATGCTCGCGCATATGCGCGCCTAGTCCCGCGCATATGCGCGAGGTCTTCTGCCTCGGCACTTGCTTCTCGCGCATATGCGCGCCTCATCTTCGTGCTTGTGCGCGATACCTACTGGACTTCATACATGCAATCTACATGCTTTCCCAAATCTGGTCTCGGAGTGGTCCTTCTATAATCACATCAATTTATAAATAAATAATCTCGGATTAACAGTACAAAATCTCAGGCATTACATGATTGAATAAATTCAGTCAAGTTTGCACAAACTTATGTGTACTGTTTCGGAAGTCAAATCTACTCAACCAATATTGCATATTCTGAGATTAGATTCCATCAAAAAACATACAATGAAAGATCTCAAGAAGATCACCAAAGACATAACTGCCTTGTTTCTTGCCGTTGACAAACTGAAAAAAGATGGAGTCACGGTTCCAGCTTTATTCCTAACCTAAGATATGCTCATCAACCAAATTTAATTTTTGCACACAAGTCTAACCAAGAGAATGGACTTAATGAAAGAACAGATGATTGGTGCAGTCTCTCAACTCAGTTCAAAATTTCGTCTTTTCTCTCACAGAGCAGGTGTTGACAAAAAAAAAAAGAGGAACAACAGCAAGGTCAGGGTGAATCATCGAAAAAAGGACTGAACACCCAAACGATCAAGTATCAACTGAAAAGAAAGCTAAGAAATGATGTACAATCTTTTATCAGTTTAACAGACTAGCAGTTCAATAGTTCAGCAATTTAGTCAATGTTAACTTCTATTGTACGAATCTGTACATTTTAATAAAAGGTTATTTTGTTTACTTTCAGCTATGTCAGTTCTTGAAGTCTAATTTTTGTCAAACACCAAAAAGATGAAATTGTTAGAATTAAAGGTTTCGGAGTTTGACAAATAAAGTATCGTAGTTTGCAGAACTAATCAGCCAAACTGAGAACATACAACTGAAGTTATCCGAACTGAAGATTAATGAGATAAGTCATCGGATATAATGGAACTGAACAAAGATAACTGAATTAGTAAGTCAACTAAATGAATTATAAGTTGGAGCTGAACAAGACGCTTTAAATCAGTTCAACTGATCAGTTTGACACGCCATCAGTTAAATCAGCTTTAAACCAACAAATCATACTAAGCAGACTGCAACGTTGACAGGAGCGCACAATAGATTGTAACATCGTACTATTGTTAGAAGAATGTTAACACACTCAGAAAAGATTAATCAACGGATATGTATTAATTAATGCATTCAACGTTACCGTTGGAGCAAAGCCTATAAATAGCTGAGGATTTCAGTAAGAAGACTAATTGAGAAATTTCAAAAGAGAAAACAATTGAAAGATCCAATTACTCATCAAAGATCAGTTGCAATATTTGCACAGACAAAAAGCTCACACTTCATAGTCATATTCATAGCATTCAGGCTATTATTTGAGCATAAACACTAGCATGTTACATTGATATATTTGATATTTTTACATCAGTTTTGCTACATTACTGAGTAAGTAAATCAGTTTGAAGTACTGATAAGTTTGTAGAGACTAAGAGTTTCAGTTTGACAGTATTTAAATCTAAACTGAAGTGGGTTATTTCAGTTGCTATAATCAATCAAAGTTTTTAGTGAAAAACCTATCCTTGTGATAGAAGAAGTGATGTAGGAGCGTTTGAAGTCTCCGAACATCCATAAAAATCTTGTGTTCACTACCTTATTTTATTGCTTGAGTTTTCGATCTATCAGTTGGTTTATTTCCGCACTTCAAACTAGTTAATTGATTGATATTGACAACAAGATTCTTTAATTAAGTTTATCACCAAACTGATTCATATTTTGAAAAGAGCCAAAAATCACAAAGTGTTTATTCAACTCTCTTTTCTAAACACTTTGACCCATCAAACAGATCCTAACACCTTCACATCTATATATACAAGATGAATACCATCAAGAATACAAGTGTGTAAAAGGAAGAATACAGAGCATTCATAACTCAGACGCAGCTAGCCCAGATTTGATGGAACATTTCAATGTGTTATCGGCTTAGATTAGAAGCACAAATCTCTCAGTGTGTGTGAAACGTCTACCAATTTATTTTTTAAAAAAAGCTAAATCTCGAAAATACTCATTTACAAGCTTACAAGCATGCATGCAATAACTGCTGTAAAACACACATTTTAAAATAAGGGAAGTACAATACTTGTAAAGATATTGCAGTTAAAAATGTATACCAAAAGCCGGACAACCGTCAACATAAAACAATACCAGAGTTTGAAAAATATTCAAAATCCCTCCTAACTCATAAACATGTTATGAGGAAAATACGGTCCTCGACTTTGCGTGCGCAGCTCCAACTCTGCCTATTCAGTCTTCAGGCACCTCCGTCTCTTGATCAACATAATCACCTGCATTATTCACACCTAGTGAGTCTAAAAGCTCAACACACCCGTAACGTTATAGCAAATACATATACATAACAGGCAACAGTGAAAATGAAACGTCTCCTTATTCGTATTCTTAGGAAGTACTAGAATTTTTTTTTTCCCTCGTAATTAAATATACTTATATACAAACATTTTAAAATACGTTGCCACCATTTTTAAAATAAAACATCCTACTAGTGCTTGAAAATCCAAAGAGAGAAGTCAAACATGAAATCGTAAATCGTTTACCAAACCTAAAAAGTAATAATTATTTGAAAAGTGTAGCCCATACTACCTCTCAAAAATCTCTCAAAATCATAAAGTAAAATGTCGTGGAAATCTTTAACTTAAAGTGATAAACTTAAATGCGGAAATAGAAGCGCTGGTCCTCGGGTTATGTGCACCGACAGTCCAGCAAGTCACCCGTCAAGACCTCCAATATCATTGCCATTAATCCCACCTGCATCAACACACCTAGTGAATCTAAAGACTCAACACGTCCTATCTTTTGTAACAAGTAATACGTAATACAGTTAACATATAATAGTGAAAAATACTTGTACTTAAAATATCATTTTCATGAGGATGCATAAACTTAAACTTAAATATTTTTGTAAACATTTTCATGATGCATACAAACATTTTCCAAAGACATAAACATATCACTTAAACATATTCATATTCATGTCCATATTCGTATTCATACTCATGTTCGTGTTCGTGTTCGTGTTCGTGTTTGTTGAATTCAGATCGTTGATTGTGACTTTCATATACGTGTTAGGCGATGGATCCATCTACATGTAACCACAATACTGGGCGGCGGAGGACACCAGCAACACTCTCACCGGTCAACTGGGCCCTGGCCTTACGTATTATCATATCATCGTATACATATACATATACATATCCGTATCCAAGGAAATACGATCGTCGGGCTCCCACTAGGACCATAACCCTCACGATATCTCCAACATATCATCGTGTTAGTCACAATCCCTTCACATCCTTCAACATATTATCATCACTTAATAAAAATCATGCATATAACATTTTTCATTTTAAACCAAGCATGCAACATGTCTTTTAATGTTATTATTTCATCATGAAAATCCATAGGCATTTAAAATGAACATTTTAACATTTTAAATCATAAACATATAAAATAATCATTTTACCCTGTAAACATTCATAAACATTAAAAATAATCATATTAGCATATAAAACAGCAAATAGGGCACTACCATGACGTTTACTAATTTTTCGGTGTAAAAATACCGTTTTACCCCTGGACGTGACGTTTTACGTTTTTGACGTTTTCTAGATTTTCTTGACTCTAACATGTCCCAAATAATTATTTAAGCTTAAATTAAAATTCCCATAATTTTATGTAGCTTAAAAACGAGACTTTTTAATTAATTCGTATTTGGACGTGTTTGAAGGCGTTTTTAATTCCGAAAAATCCCAAACTTTAATATAAAATTCCTAAATTCTAAATTTAGTCTTTTTATATTATTTTAGTCCCCGTGAATCACGACTCGACCACCGTGAGCCGTGTTTCAAATAATTTAGTAATTAAAACCCTTAATTGGCCCTTGAAGGTTCAACCCGAGCCATCTTTCAATTTTATCGAGCCACCCTCGAACAATAACGAACCAGACCCTTACCAACACACTTAGGTACTTTACTGACCATAAGAACCCATGGAAAACACCCCCAAAAGAAAAACAAAGCCCTCACACACCTACCCTAAGCTGGCCGAGAATTGCATGTGCATGACCCTTATGTTTTTGTGTCTAGGACTCTAGCGCATGACTGGGCTCCCTAACCAGCCTCTCCAGCACTTGTCTAGGACCCTTAGGACTCGACCTGACCCAACCCAGGCCCCCTGGACAGCGCCCACGAGCCTGCAACAAGCACAGCCCCTGCACGTGATTTCCCTTGATTCTCGGGTGGGAGTCCTAGCTTGCTAGGACTCCTTCCCAGCCCTTGAGCGCGAGTCCTAGAATGGCTAGGACTCTCTCCTTGACTCATCCACGACCTTGGCTAGCTCCTGGAACCAGCCAACCAAGCCCTAGCCCCTGCAACAATAAAATCGAACCCCTTTGCTCCATGACAGCAAGTTGCTGCACAGCTTTTGTTCTAATGCGTGTGGTGTTTTTGTTGGTTTCTAAGGCTTCCAATCTCATGTAAAACCGTGTGTGATGATACCTTAGGTCATGGCAGCCCTTAAGCAATACAAACACATGGATTCTGAAGGAAAGTTCATGCAAAAATATTGGCATAAGCCATCCATAAAAAAATAATTCAAAGTGTTACATATTTCAAAACTTTTCATGCATAAAAATATAATATGATGTGATGATGGTTTGAAGGAAAGAATAGGCGTGCCTTTGCGTAATTAACGCACGATTATTCGTCGACGATTTGCGAAGAACGGAACAAGAACCTTGGCTTGAATTCCTTGTGCTTTTCTCGGTTATTCCTCTTTAATATGTGGTGTGTTGTGTGCCGTGTATTTGGAGTATTTTGAGGTGAGAATTCAGACTTTGAGGCGTGTAAAAGTGTGATGGGGAGAAGGGTTTTAACATATTATATATTAAATCATTCTACTAATAGGGCTTAGGCCTATTAAGCCTCTAAATTAAGCCCATTAGTTTTAATTAGGATT
This sequence comes from Primulina tabacum, assembly GCF_025594145.1. Lineage (NCBI taxonomy): Eukaryota > Viridiplantae > Streptophyta > Magnoliopsida > Lamiales > Gesneriaceae > Primulina > Primulina tabacum. Next base: position 10,894,644 of record NC_134562.1, read on the forward strand.
AAATAAAATAATAACAAAGTTTTTCTTTAATTAAATATGTGAATTTATTAGCCGGGTTGCCAAAAAGCTCGTATTTTAGTTGAAAAACCAACATTGATAAAATCTACTTCCCGGCGTATAAAATCACCTCAAAACCCTTATTTTAAAAAATACTGACAAGCATCGGCCATATTTTAAATAATTAAAATAATCATTTAATAAAAATATTTTACAATTTTCAGCCCTCGGTCCCCGTTCCTCGATCGTCACTTGAATATTCCTAAAAATACAATTTTATGCATGATGACAATAAAATCTCATTTAGCATATAAACCAGTATGTCACATGATTAGTTAGCAACTAAAGTCGATTAATTACTAAATTTTCATAATTTCCTAGATTCGCATGCAGTTGGTTTACGTCGTCTTAATTTTGGACCTTACAATTCCTCCCCCACTTAAATAGAATTTCGTCCTCGAAATTTAGAACTTACCGAATAGATCTGGATAGCGGCTCTTCAAGTCTCTCTCGGTTTCCCAAGTAGCTTCCTCTTCCGAGTGATTCAGCCACTTGACCTTGATCATTGGAATGACTTTGTTCCTCAATCGTCTTTCTTGTCTTGCTAATATCTGGACGGGTCTTTCTTCATATGTCATATTTGGAGTTAGTTGAAGAGGTTCATAATTAAGCACATGTGACGGATTCTACATGTACTTCCGCAGCATCGAAATGTGGAACACATTGTGAACTCCTGCAAGCGCTGGTGGCAATGCCACTCTATAAGCCAGTGTCTCAATCCTCTCCAAAATCTCGAACGGACCTATAAATCTTGAACTAAGCTTGCCCTTCTTGCCAAAGAGCATAACAACCTTCATGGGTGCTATTTTCACAAATACATGATCGCCCACTGCAAACTTTAAGTCTTTTCGTCTTTTATCTGCATAACTCTTTTGTCGGCTTTGTGCAGTCTTCATTCTATCACGAATTTTGACCACAAGCTCAGCTGTCTCTTCAATCACATCTGGACCAATATCTCTTCTTTCCCCAACCTCGTCCCAATAAATAGGAGATCTACACTTCATTCCATAGAGTGCCTCAAAAGGAGCCATCCCTATTGATGATTGAAAACTGTTATTGTAAGTGAACTCCACTAGAGGTAACTTTGATTCCCAACTGCCTTGGAAATCAATGACGCATGCTCGCAGTAGATCTTCCAAAATCTGTATAACCCTTTCTGACTGACCATCGGTTTGAGGATGAAATGTTGTACTGAATAATAACTTGGTCCCCATCGCCGCATGCAGACTTTTCCAAAAAGAAGACGTGAATCTCGGATCTCTATAAGAAATAATAGACACTGGAATCCCATGCAGACGAACTATCTCTCGAATGTATAACCCTGCATACTGAGTCATGGTGAATGTCGTCTTAATAGGTAGAAAATGCGCTGATTTCGTAAGACGATCAACTATCACCCAAATGGCATTCAGTCCCTTAACAGTCTTAGGCAATCCCACAACAAAGTCCATGGTGATATTTTCCCATTTCCACTTGGGAATAGGGAGTGGCTTCAATTTTCCTGCTGGCCTTTGATGCTCTGCTTTGACTTGCTGACAAGTCAAACACTCGGATACATACCTCAGAATGTCCCTCTTCATGCCTGGCCACCAATATAACAACTGTAAATCTCTATACATCTTCGTACTGCCCGGATGAATGGAATATGGCGTGTCATGGGCTTCCTTCATAATAAGATCTCTCAAAGAATCGTCACTAGGAACCCATAGACGGTCTCGATAACGGACTAAACCATCCACCACTGAATATAAATTTCAGCCCTTGGCTTCATCTCTTGCTCTCCACTTTTGCAACTGCTCATCAGTAGATTGCCCATCACGAATTCTGTCCCTCAAAGTCGACTGCACTGATAATGTGGAAAGATTAGGGGCCTCGCCCCTAGCATACACTGTAAGCTCAAACCGTTGTATCTCGGACTGCAACGGTCTTTGGAGTGATAAATGAGTGATAATTGCTGCTTTTCTACTCAATGCGTCTGCCACTACATTAGCTTTCCCCGGATGGTAGCTAATGTCACAATCATAGTCCTTTACCAATTCAAGCCATCTGCGCTGTCTCATATTCAACTCCTTTTGGGTAAAGAAGTATTTCAAGCTTTTATGATAAGTGAATATTTTGCACTTATCCCCATAAAGGTAGTGTCTCCAAATCTTTAGTGCAAAGACTAATGCTGCAAGCTCAAGATCATGAGTAGGGTAGTTCTTTTCATGAATTTTCAACTGTCTTGACGCATAGGCGATAACTCGGTCGTTTTGCATCAGAACTGCACCTAAACCAAGTTTAGAAGCGTCGGTATAAAGAACATACTCTCCTTGCCCTGATGGCATAGATAACACTGGTGCTGATATCAAGGCTTGCTTCAACTTGTCAAAACTGTCTTGGCACTCGGACCCCCAAATAAACTTCGCATTCTTCTTAGTCAAAGATGTCAAAGGCACTGCTATAGAGGAGAATCCCTTGATGAATTTGCGATAATAGCCAGCTAGTCCCAAGAAACTGCGAATCTCGGTAACACTCTTCGGTACTGGCCACTCTTTCACTGCCTCAACTTTACTTGGATCGACCTCCACTCCCCTACTAGAAATAATGTGGCCTAAGAATGCCACTCTATCAAGCCAAAACTCGCACTTGCTGAATTTTGCATAAAGCTTTCTGTCTTGTAGAACTTGCAGTGCTGTCCTCAAATGGCGACTATGCTCCTCTCTGCTCTTGGAATAGATCAATATGTCATCAGTGAAGACAATAATAAACTGATCCAGATACGGCTGAAATACGCGATTCATGAGATCCATGAAGATCGCTGGCGGATTGGTCAACCCGAATGGCATGACCATAAACTCATAGTGCCCATATCTCGTGCGAAATGCCGTCTTGTGAACATCAGACTCCTTAACTTTCAATTGATGGTATCCCGATCGCAGATCAATCTTAGAGAATATCGATGCTCCTTGCAACTGATCAAATAAATCTTCAATTCTTGGCAGTGGATACTTATTTTTGATAGTAACCCGAATAAGCTCACGATAATCGATGCAAAGACGCATGCTACCATCTTTCTTTTTCACAAATAATACCGGAGCGCCCCATGGAGAGTAACTAGGGCGAATGAAACCCTTGTCTAGCAGTTCTTGAATTTGATCCTTCAATTCTTTCATTTCAGCGGGTGCTAGATAATAAGGTGCTTTAGATATAGGAACATTGCCCGGCATAAGATCAATAGAGAATTCCATTTCACGATCGGGCGGAATGCCAGAAACGTCGTCGGGAAAGACGTTAGGAACATCTCTCACAACCTCAACATCCACTAACTTCTGGCTGGCAGGTGCAGGTGCAGTAGTGACACATGCTAGATAAGCTTGGCATCCACGCTTAATAAGTTTCCTCGCACATAGACAAGAGATGATGTGCGGCATTTGCTTGTTTCTCGCCGCCTCAAAGACAAAAGATTTACCACTAGGTGGTCTAATAGATACTGATCGCTGACGAAAATCAATCGAAGCAGAGATTTGCTGATAACCAGTCCATACCGAGTATAATATCAAATTCGGGCATAGGAAGTACAATAAGATCTGCCCGAACTACATCTCTGAATAAACGAAGCTCCAGATTCTTGACAATCTTAGACGTGAGCATTTGATCACTGGAAGGAATAGTAACTTTGAAACCCAAACCCATATCTTGAGGAGTAATATTCAGTCTTTTGATGAAGGTTCTGATATGAAAGAATGTGTAGCTCCTGAATCTAGCAAAGCATAGGTAGCTACACCTAGAATGATGATCCTCCCTGCGGTGAAAAATGTCTTTTAAATCTTTTCGTGTTGAATCTTAAGGATTTACTATCATTAATTCCCAAAATTATATGAAGATTTCGTGTCGAACTTAAACATTTCTTGGAAAAAATTGCACTTTAGTCCCTTAACTTTTTCAAAATTGCACAATAGACCTCAAAGTTTCGAAAATTGCACATTAACCCCCAAAATTTCGAAATCTCCCTAAATTATGATTTTCTTTAATTTTGGCCCTAAAAATTTTTATTTGGAACCATTTCATCCTTCACATAAAATAAGGCACACAATTCAAATCACTTTCTATGGTTCTAGAATCATCACTTAATTCTAACTAAGTAGAACATGCAACCTAATCTTCACTAGGTTAATTCTACATTCCCAAAACAATTCTATTAACCAATTTAACATTTCATGCAATATTAAACAATATAAAAATGTTAAATGACTAGGTTACCCGTGATGAGTGTAGTGTCTGCCTCTTCCTCAGCTTCCTCGGCGTTCATCACATAAGCTCTTCCAACCGTAGGTGCTTTCTTCTTCGGGTAATCGGAAGCCTTATGCCCTTCTTCCTTGCAGATGAAGCATTTATAAGATCCACACATGCACTTGCCAAAATGAAAACGGTTGCACTCCTTGCAAGGTTGCTTATCGGCAGGCTTTGGCGTTGTAGGTGGTGGCTTTGGTGGTGCTGGTTTCTTGACTTGACCTTGGGGCTTTTGAGGTCCTTGAGGTCTAGGAGGACCCGTATATGGCTTCTTGTTGGGTTGGTTATTATTCTGATGTTGTTGCCTCTTACACTGTAACTCAAAGTCAATGTCCTTTAGGGATTGCTCAGCCTGATATGCATAGGTAACTGCTGTGGCATAATCTCCAGGACGCATCATCATGACCTTATCCCGAACGGTAGGTCGTAGGCCATCCTTGAAGTGTCTAAGCTTTTCTTCCGCATCCCTAGCAATAAGGGGTACAAAGTGACAACCCCTATCAAATTTCTTCACAAAATCAGCAACAGATACGTCTACCTAATGGAGAGTCATAAATTCCCTCTTTATCCGGCTTCTGACATCAGCAGTGAAGTATTTCTCATAGAATTTTTTCTTGAACTGTGCCCAAGTGAGTGTAGCAAGGTCAACACCATGCTCGGCTCCTTCCCACCATAAAGAAGCGTCATCTCGAAACAGATAAGTGGTACACCTCACACGGTCAGCATATCCCATGTCTAGATAGCGAAAATGTACCTCGAGTGAACGAATCCAACTCTCAGCGGCAAAGGGATCAGTAGTGCCAGAAAATTCCTTCGGCCCTAGCCTTCAGAACTGATCATAAATATCATGTTGTGGCCTAGGTGGCTGCTGTAGCTGCTGCTGCTGCATCTGCTGTAACTACAGCTGTAGCTGTTGCTGCTGTAACTGCTGCTGCTGTAACTGTTGCTCGAAGAGACGAGCCATACCCTCTAATGCACGAGTAGCAAGATCCCCTGGAGGAGGGGGTGGTGGTGGTGGTGCATTTCTTTGACTATTCCCTCGGCGATTAACACTGTTCTCTTCCTGATTCTCGATAACGGGTACACGTCTAGGAGGCATTTTATCTGAATGTTTTCCAAATTCTAACGTAACCAACATGCAATTAAATCTAAGTTTTCTAATCATATAACACATCCTAACTTAATTAGCATTTTAAGCATGCAAGGCAATACTACTCAAAAAGCTAATAAACATGTATCATAAACACATTATCCATAACGTCATGCAGGTTAAATCATATAGAATCACATAAAGCAAGTAAAACTTACAACTTGAGGCTTGACGACTGATCTTCCCGGCGCTGATGGTGGCACAACTTTTTACAGGACCTTTGCTCTGATACCAACTGAAACGTCTCCTTATTCGTATTCTTAGAAAGTACTAGAATTTTTTTTTCCCTCGTAATTAAATATACTAATATACAAACATTTTAAAATACCTTGTCACCATTTTTAAAATAAAACATCCTACTAGTGCTTGAAAATCCAAAGAGAGAAGTCAAACATGAAATCGTAAATCGTTTACCAAACCTAAAAAGCAATAATTATTTGAAAAGTGTAGCCCATACTACCTCTCAAAAATCTCTCAAAATCATAAATTAAAATGTCGTAGAAATCTTTAACTTAAAGTGATAAACTTAAATGCGGAAATAGAAGCGCTGGTCCTCGGGTTATGTGCACCGACAGTCCAGCAAGTCACCCGTCAAGACCTCCAATATCATTGCCATTAATCCCACCTGCATCAACACACCTAGTGAGTCTAAAGACTCAACACGTCCTATCTTTGGTAACAAGTAATACGTAATACAGTTAACATATAACAGTGAAAAATACTTGTACTTAAAATATCATTTTCATGAGGATGCATAAACTTAAACTAATATATTTTCGTAAACATTTTCATGATGCATAAAAACATTTTCCAAAGACATAAACATATCACTTAAACATATTCATATTCATGTCCATATTCGTATTCATACTCATGTTCGTGTTTGTTGAATTCAGATCGTTGATTGTGACTTTCATATACGTGTTAGGCGATGGATCCATTTACATGTAACCACAGTACTGGGCGGCGGGGGACACCAGCAACACTCTCACCGGTCAACTGGGCCCTGGCCTTACGTATTATCATATCATCGTATACATATACATATACATATCCGTATCCAAGGAAATACGATCGTCGGGCTCCCACTAGGACCATAACCATCACGATATCTCCAACATATCATCGTGTTAGTCACAATCCCTTCACATCCTTCATCAACATATTATCATCACTTAATAAAAATCATGCATATAACATTTTTCATTTTAAACCAAGCATGCAACATGTCTTTTAATGTTATTGTTTCATCATGAAAATCCATAGGCATTTAAAATGAACATTTTAACATTTTAAATCATAAACATATAAAATAATCATTTTGCCCTGTAAACATTCATAAACATTAAAAATAATTATATTAGCATATAAAAGAGCAAATAGGGCACTGCCATGACGTTTACTAATTTTCCGGTGTAAAAAGACCGTTTTACCCCTGGACGTGACGTTTTACGTTTTTGATGTTTTCTAGATTTTCTTGACTCTAACATGTCCCAAATAATTATTTAAGCTTAAATTAAAATTCCCATAATTTTATGTAGCTTAAAAACGAGACTTTTTAATTAATTCGTATTTGGACGTGTTTGAAGGCGTTTTTAATTCCGAAAAATCCCGAACTTTAATATAAAATTCCTAAATTCTAAATTTAGTCTTTTTATATTATTTTAGTCCCCATGAACCACGACTCGACCCCCGTGAGCCTTGTTTCAAATAATTTAGTAATTAAAACCCTTAATTGACCCTTGAAGGTTCAACCCGAGCCATCTTTCGATTTTATCGAGCCACCCTCGAACAATAACAAACCAAACCCTTACCAACACACTTAGGTACTTTACTGACCCATAAGAACCCATGGAAAACACCCCCAAAAGAAAAACAAAGCTCTCACACACCTACCCTAAGCTGGCCGAGAATTGCATGTGCATGACCCTTACGTTTTTGGTGTCTAGGACTCTAGCCCATGACTGGGCTCCCTAACCAGCCTCTCCAGCACTTGCCTAGGACCCTTAGGACTCGACCTGACCAAACCCAGGCCCCCTGGACAGCGCCCACGAGCCTGCAACAAGCACAGCCCCTGCACGCGATTTCCCTTGATTCTCGGGTGGGAGTCCTAGCTTGCTAGGACTCCTTCCCAGCCCTTGAGCGCGAGTCCTAGCATGGATAGGACTCTCTCCCTGACTCACCCATGACCTTGGCTAGCCCGTGGAACCAGCCAACCAAGCCCTAGCCCCTGCAACAATAAACCCGAACCCCTTTGCTCCATGACAGCAAGTTGCTGCACAGCTTTTGTTCTAATGCGTGTGGTGTTTTTGTTGGTTTCTAAGGCTTCCAATCTCATGTAAAACCGTGTGTGATGATACCTTAGGTCATGGCAGCCCTTAAGCAATACAAACACATGGATTTTGAAGGAAAGTTCATGCAAAAATATTGGCATAAGCCATCCATACGAAAATAATTCAAAGTGTTACATATTTCAAAACTTTTCATGCATAAAAATATAATATGATGTGATGATGGTTTGAAGGAAAGAATAGGCGTGCCTTTGCGTAATTAACGCACGATTATTCGTCGACGATTTGCGAAGAACGGAACAAGAACCTTGGCTTGAATTCCTTGTGTTTTTCTCGGTTATTCCTCTTTAATATGTGGTGTGTTGTGTGCCGTGTATTTGGAGTATTTTGAGGTGAGAATTCAGACTTTGAGGCGTGTAAAAGTGTGATGGGGAGAAGGGTTTTAACATATTATATATTAAATCATTCTACTAATAGGGCTTAGGCCTATTAAGCCTCTAAATTAAGCCCATTAGTTTTATAATGGGCTAGCAACTAAAGTCAATTAATTACTAAATTTTCATAATTTCCTAGATTCGCATGCAGTTGGTTTACGTCGTCTTAATTTTGGACCTTACAGAAAAGTATTGTAATCAACATACATTTCATGATCTTAAAAGCGTAAACGTAGACATATCGTATAGAAGTATAACGTGTCAAAACATGTCTCATCATAAACATCATATACGTATAAGTTTTCTTGATTGAATTCAGTTCGTTATGTGTGACTTTCATATCAGCTCTATCGTATCAGCTCTATTCGATGGATCAATATACGTATAACCGCGGTACCCGGCGGCGAAGACATTAGTGGCAGCATTACCTGCCCACTGAGCCTTGGCCTTACATATCATCGTATACATATACATATTAGTCACAACCAACTCCCATCCTTCAAAACATGTCATCATATTCATCACTTATCAAAATCATGCATATACGTAACTTTTCTTAAAATCAAGCATACAACGTATTTTTTATAAAAAATCATAAACATGATAACATGAACATTTAAAACAAGTCAAGACATGTTTAGGGAGCTGTCAGGACTAAAAACTCGACCCGTGTGCAAAATGCCATTTTGCCCCTAGAAACCCTAATTGACCATTTTACCGCTAGACCTCAAAATTTTGTCCCGAAGCCAACCAAACTCCTTAAAACACCTCAAAATATATTTATAAACATTTCTTAGAGGTAACCTCGATCCCGTTCCGTAACTTACACGATTCGTTTTAAAACTTGGACCAGGGTCCCGGTTTAACCCGAAACATAACCAACTTTTCCCAACTTAAACCATGACTTAATAAGACATAACCATGCCTCTAACAACCTATTTCAGACCACTAAGAACCCTCGAAAGCCCCCTGGTACTTACTTAATTTTTTGCACTATGGACGACCGAATTCTAATGCCCCATGGTCCAAAATTTTTGAACCCCGGTCGACTCTAGGCTTGACCAGCCCTGAACTAGACTACCCTAGGACCATGACCAGCCCAAGGACTCCTTTCTGGACCGAACTAACCACGCCCTTAGCCCCCAAACTCACAGACGTGCGCAACAACCCCAAACTACTCTATCTTCGAACCACCAGAGACCAACTCAGCACCATGCCCTTCGAACCACTTATGGGCAACAACCAGCCCCTCACAGCCCACTCATAGCCCTGTCATGGACCCATGAGGGTCGGCTCCTTGGCTGGAATTGATCCATGCACGGGTGGACACACTAAAGCACTCGATCAATCTAAACCAGGCCCTAATCGAACGCAACTCGCCTAACTACCCCTTCAAATCGTCCAAGCCATCACTCCAGCCCTTAGGTCCCTTGTCCCTTGATGTGTTCAGCACCCTAGCAACGTAGACTAGCAGCCCTATACACAACCATTCAAGAAAAACGTGAGTTTAATCAAAGGTATGAAATTCTTTCATGTCAAACCATGCCAAAAACGTTGGTATATGCTAGATCAAAGGTTTCCTCATAAAAATTCAAATACATCATCATACATAGCGTGAATTATGAGAAAACGGATGATATAAGACGTGCCTTAGCATTTATGTGCTAAAAAATCATAGATACGTGCGTAGGACTTGCACCGGAGAGGCGGGGAAGAATCTTTTCTTGCAACCAAGGAGAAAACCGAGAGGGGCTACTGTTTTTTGTTCGAAAGTGGCTGCTGATGGAGGGGATGGGCGGCCGTACACTAGGTTTAAGTTAGGGTTTGAGGGTGTAGGGTTTTAAATAGATAATTCATGCATAAATGGTCCTTAATAAAAATTAAATGAATTAAAAATGGTTTTGGGCCCACTAAGCACTAAAATAAACCCATCAAGCCCAAACACAGTCCCGAAAAATATTTCATTTTGGTATTTTTTTGAAAATATTTCCCAAACCCTCAAAAATTCCTCTGAATCGATAAAATTTACGTACCGATTTAAAATACCGGCCGACGAGTGAAAATACTCGACCAAGGCCCATTTTCGAAATTCTCCCTTAAATACACCTTATATTGCATCTTAACACCGTAATGCATGAAACTTTAAATAACCAAGAAATAAAAATCTAATCATGCCATAATAATGCAATAAATTCATAAAAATCATTAAACACATTTTTTAAATAAAAACCCTAGATTGCATGCAGTCAGGTTACGTAGTTCGAATTTCCTAGACCTTACAGTGTGAGAACAACTTCATATTGTATTCATAGATCAGTTCTCCTATTACACGTACACACAATCACTCATGTATACCGTAGAGTTGATCTTTACACAATTACTCACGTATACCATAGAGTTGATCTTTAAAATTCAGTTGAGTGAATCTTGGCACAAAAACGTTAAACAATGTGTTTGTAGTTTTCGCAGAAAATCGTTAAACAAGTGCGGGCTTAGAGGTGCTGCCTTCAGTCTAGTTGAGTGCTAGGGGTTCAGTTAGACAGTAGGGTAAGTCCTAAGCTGAGTGGGTTTATACAAAGAGTTGTATAAATAAAAGCCTTCTAGTGTGTCCTACCAGCGAGGTAGAAGGGATGACGTAGGAGATTTAGCTATGAACATCCATAAATAAATTCTGCCTTTTTTACTTGTTTTGCATTGTGTCTATTTTAAAACTGATTGATCAGTTCAGTTCGTACTATAACTGAACTGATACTAGCTCAAACTGATCTTTCTATTATTTCAGTTTTCTTCAAGAAGGATAATTTCGAGTAATTTTCGCTTGGTGTAAAAACCAAACTCGATTTAATTAATCGTTATTAACATTCTTAGAACACGAGCTATTGTAGCTCATTGAGAATATTGTATTTGAAACATCCCTATTGGTGTTAAAACAGATCATATTAGAAGCCTATCGGGAGATGCTTCTTATCCGTGCAACCTCTTGGCACATGGATCATTCCTCTCCCTCTTTGTCCTCAAGCATCACAATGTTACTGGACACTGACTAGGAGAAGTTGTAGGTCTGCCTTCTTTCTAAATTTTTTTAATGACGTGGGAACCTATGGCCGCTACTTTTCGGTGGACATTGGGTAAACTCTCATACTAATACAATACAATACAAACTATGTTGATAATGTAAACCATATTGGATAAGCCCTGTGTGACAAACTTGACTGAGAAAATATTGGTAGAGGATTCTTTTTTTTTTTTTCTCAAAGATTACATTCAATCGTTCAAATAGAATCTATCACAATAATTCAATAATATCATCAAATACAATAGAAAGATGATTTATAACTAATCTAACATCATTATCACAAATTTAAGATAAATCTCTAGTTAAAAACTCAACTATATCAGAATTTTCCTCCAACTCAACAAAGAGAAGGAAAAAATGTTAGAAGGATAAATAAAAACGTAGCATAATTAAATGCTATTTTAAAAAATCGACGAAAATGGTTCATAATCATTGCACACTCTTCAGTTGAAAATCAAAAATCATTTTAGAAAATCTCTCTACGTATTTTTCTTCAGATAGCTGGTTGCCAAAGATACTGTGGGGGCCAATTAAAAAGTAGGAGTGAGACACAAAGTATTTTAAAAAAAGGACTCTGACTCTTTAAAAAAAAAAAAGACAATGAGTTGACTTTTGATTATTACATTAACTGCAATTAAACTCTTTAACTTAATTAATTCTCCTATTCTCTTCCTTCTCGGTCGACACACATCTTCCCCTAATTAAAATTTACGAGTCATCTATCCCTTCTTCCCCAAATGGTGATATGTCTACTCAAAAACGTTAATATTATCAGATTTTTGTCAGTCATTTGTTCGATTGAGTTTGCTTAGATTGGAAAGATCTGCATCGAGAATTGTCGGGACGGGAAAGATGATTTGCATGGAGAGTCGTCGTCGGAAAGGAAATGGAAGGAGATCGACGGAAGAGAAACCTAGTTTGGAATTGACTGAATCAGATGGATGGATTTAAAGTTAAGAGTTTAATTTAATGGTCTATTTATACTTAAATAGAGAGACATTTATATAAATTGACTAATGGATTAATAAATCACGATCCGGTCCTTTTCCCTGAATTTCCCCCATCATGGAGATGAGAGCAGTTGAAGACATAGCCATGGGTGGAGACCTCACTCCGCCGATGCCTCCACTGGCTTTCGCCCTCCACGACTCCGCCCTCAATTCCCACTGTTCCGCCTGCTTCTACCCTCTTCCGACGACCCCATTTCCGCCTCTTCTTGTGGACTTGCCTCGGAAACCTCCCCATGTCCCCAATAGAAGACCCGAAGTCCTCTACTGCTCCTCTCGCTGCTCTTCCCTCGACTCTCCGCTACACTTCTCCTCCGCGGAAGCTCAACTATTGTATCAATTCCTTAGTTTACCTTTGGCCGCGTGGAGCGGCTCCTCGGATCTCCGGCTCTCCCTCCGTCTCCTTCACACTTTCCAAAAATTCAATATTTTTACTCGGAAGGGTGGTTTTTTCCCATGTGATCGAAGAATGGAGATTGGAGGGAAGAAGGACGACCCATTAGAGGAAAACAAGAATTTTGAAGTCCCAGATGAAAATCTTGAGAATCAAGCCGAACAATGTGAAGTTATGGAGATTTCTGGCTACAAAGACGGCGTTTTTGAGAGAATTGCGGGTTTGATGACCAACCGGGAAAGACTTATTTTTCGGGAAGTTAAGAATGACCCGTTTACAGAAAGTGGAGCAGAATTTATGATGGAGAGGATAAGAGAGGGGACAAAGGCGATTGCAGTAGCAATAATGATGTGCGCAGGTGAGGAAATGTGTGTAAAGAGTCCGCATGAGTATGCTGTGGAGGAAATGGTGCTGTGCTTGGTCCTGACTAATGCTGTGGAGGTGCAGGATAGGAGGGGCAACAGCATTGGGATTGCGGTTTATGGAACTTCATTTTCATGGAATAATCACAGTTGTTCTCCCAATGCTTGTTACCGGTTTATGGTGGCGTCAGAAGAGAAAGATTGCATGTGTTTGAGGATTTCTCCTGCTGCTACCAATAATGGATGCGGCAATGTAATGGAAGATGGTGTAATATTAGGAGGTGACTTAAGGCTTTTACTTTTATGCGTCATGTAGTATCAATTTGATTAAGAGGTCTGGACTTAGTCTGTTAATCAACTTAATAGTAAAATTACAGGTCTGTGTTGATTGGAGATGTGAATTTCAGTTTATTTGTAATGTAGGAGGAATGGGGTATGGACCAAGAGTAATAGTTAGAAGTATAAAGGCTATTGAGAGAGGGGAAGAGGTGACAATTGCATACACGGATCTGTTGCAGCCTAAGGTTATATGCATTTTCGAGTTTCTCTACTCACTTGTTTTGGATTTCGATGTTCATACTGTTTTTGTCGGCATCATCTCTGTGATTAAAACATTGATTCTCTAGATTGATTTTCTTTCGCATTGAATTATTGATTTCTATAGGAGATGAGACAAGAAGACTTATGGCTCAAGTACCTGTTCAGGTGCTGTTGTAAGCGCTGCAGTGTGCCACATTCAACTTATGTGGACCGTGCTCTACAAGTAAGTAAAGAAGTTTTTTAGCTCTGCACTACTAAATTGCTTATTAACTAAAAGCATTCTTGGAATTCGTCAATTCGTGCTAATGTGTTGTTCACAATATCTTCGGTGATTAATTGATGGTATTAATATCCATAAAATGGACATAAAAGAATGGTGGGCAGGCAAAAGAAAGGAGCTGATCATCATTGAAAATCTTAAAGAATGGCATGTGTGATCAGAATTACTTATTGAAGAAGGCCTGGTTTTTGCATGAATTTTCTGGCATGATGAGCGTGCATGTTTCTTGATTTTCTGAAATTATGTCAAATCTGCGAAAAATCTTGAGTCTCTTGAGGTTTTATATTAATAACTTTCGGTAATTTCATCGCCCTTGTCAAATGGACGTGCCTGCCATCTAGCTTAGCTGACACTGTTGGCATTGTATTTTTACGTGTGTAGATGGTTTCTGCCACGAATCTTTATAGTACCAACATGATTTCTGATCACGAATTGTACAAAGATGAGGAGATCAAGAAGCTGAGGGAAGCTTTTGATGAAGCCATCTTAGACTATTTATCATTTAGCGATCCTAAATTATGTTGTGAGAAGCTTGAAATCTTGCTCATGTATGGCCACATAGAGGAACAGAATCTAAAACAGAAGGAAGAAAAATTTAATCGGAAGTCAAAATTGCATCTGTTTCATCATCTTTCAATAAACGCTTACACCACCCTGGCGTCTGCATATAAAGTCCGTGCAAATGACTTGTTATCTATTGATTCCAATACAAATGAACAAGGATTTCAAGCCTTCGGTATGTTCAAAACTAGTGCTGCATATTCCCTACTACTCATTGGAGTGTCGCATCATCTTTTCATGTTTGAATCTAGTCTCGTGGCATCTGTTGCGAACTTCTGGACCGGGACTGGGGAATCGTTACTGAGTCTTAGTGGCCTCTCATGGTGGGATTCATCCCTGAAATCCGAACCTGTTAAATTGGACATTCCACCCCTTTTAAGCATGAAGTGCAATGATTGTTCTCTTTCTGGTGTTTTCAAACAGAATTCCAAGAACACCCAAGACCAGACCATATGGTTTCAGGAAACATAAATGCTGCTATTGAACTGCATTGCCAACTTAACCTCAAGTGTCTGGAGCACGCTTAGTTCCAAAAGTAGTTTCTTGAAATTGATACCAAATCCAATTGAATTTAGTTGGCTCGAATCTGTAGGACATTTGAAGGTTTCTCATTTCGAATCTCATATTTCCGAGGAACGAGACGACAAGTTTAGGTCATCTCTAATCCTTCTGGCAATCCATTGCTTAAGATATGGAGCACTTTTATCAAGCATCTCCCACGGTTTTGCATGGTCGGATAATATATGTATTACAGAAGAATCTTGGCCTTCTCAGAGAACTCCAGTTAACTGTGAAGTAGTTAAGCTTTGTGTGACTGATGTCTTCTCAAGTGGCAATGGTTAAAATCGGAGATTCTCTTTCTTCTGGAGTATATGTGACTACAATTTGGATTGAGAAAACTAACAGTTGAACTAGGTCAAGTAATAATATAGTTTGATGAAGTATAAGTCGTTCCTACGGAGACTATTATTGAATTATTATATTATACATTATTTAATTTAATCTAGTCTAAATAAAAAAGTGGGTTTTTACGAGTAATCAGACTAATTAAAATGAAGTAAATTACTCTAAAACAAATAACACAATTCAAATAAATGACGAATTAAGTCTAGGAGAAATTCAAATAAAATGATCGTCAAACATAGAATGATATCAAACATTAATTATTGTGATGTATTGGATTTGATCGAACAAGAATTATTCTAAAGTCACGATAAAATTATCTATCTTGATTATTAATATGTTTATAGAATTAATAATCTTATTTTTATTCAACAGTCCAATTTTTTTTAATTGAATTTAATTAAATAAAAACGTATTCAACAACTATAGAATTCTAGCTCTTTGCCTAAAATCGAACACTGAAGCCAAATATTATTTTAGTCGGTTTAATAATGTGTTGATCAATATTTTTGAAATTATTTTCAATCTATTTTTCTTCGAGTCAAGATCAAACAATAAACATGCAATTAAAATATTAAATGCAAAAGATCTATGCAAATATCAATCAATAAGATAAAATAAATAAAGACAATAATCAATCCAATATGCAAACAATGATAACAAGTTTGGCCCTCTCGTGATATTAGTCATAAGACGACTACAACATAAAATCATAATTAGACAAAAATCTAATTTTTGAAGTCATGAAAATAAAGAAATAAAAATAAAAAGAAGAAATCTCAGCGATGATGTAATGCCCGAATTTAAAAAAAAAAATTGAAAAAAAAGAGTTACTGTTCATCGGCACTATTCAAGCGCTGCGGCGCTAGAATACTAGCGCCTAGGCGCTAGTTTTGCGCAAATTTGGCGCTGAGGCATTGAAAAGTAGCGCTGCGGCGCTACAGACGCGAAAAATCAATATTTAAGTCAACTTTCACCTCTTCCAATCATTTCTCCTCCTTCTCCGCCGAAACCTTCTTTCCTTCCATTTTCTACATTTCTTTCTTCAATGTATGGGAGATTTGTTCAAGAAAATTATGAAATGAAGTTAGATTTGTGATTCTCTCATCACGGGCTTCACGAGGAAGTAAGTATTTCCCATTTTTATTCAAGTTTGGAAATGGGTTGAAGTTTTGAATTGATATTTGAGTTGATATTTGAGATATTGAGATGTTGGAGATGTTGTATTTGTGTTGGTTTGAATTTAAAATGGATATGAGCATGATTTCTTGTTTCTATGCGAGATCAGTTTTTTATGCCTACTGTATTTCGGGTATATGGGACGGTTTTATTTGGATTTTGATATTATGGTCTTAATCAAACTTGTAAACAATCGAGTTAGCTTCGATTTGGTTCAAGAATCACTCAGTTCCATGAAGAAATGAAAGAGATATGCTATATTTACTAAACCTGGTCTAGAATCCCGAGTTTGTGTACATGCCTTCTGTTTATTCGAATTCTGGGATTTATTGGTTGGGAATCTGAATTTGGTGTTCAAATGAAAGTTATAGAACATTGTCTTGTCTGCGAATTGATATAAATTGGGATTGATTCCATTGAGTATTGAGGGAGTTATGCTCGAAATACTAAACTATGCTTGATTTGTACTGATGCAGAACTTTGAAAATTATGTTGTATATTTCAGATTATGAACGGCTGAGTAAGTGACTTTATTTGACAAAAGTTGATGAATAAGAATTGTTGGGCTTTAAGTTTCCTGCATATCAAATTTGCGGATCTTGATTTGAATCAATATTGAATTAATTGTGAATTTTGTACATAAACTGCTCTGTTTTGATAGATGATCAAAGTTCTTGAGTTATAGTAGAATTCAGAGGTTCAAGACTTTTCGACTACACATTTCGATCTTCTTTTGGTAATATTTGAAAGGTATGTTACGGTCGGTAACATACGAGGTAAAAGTATCATTTTTATTTTAAATTGAAAATTCGATGGTTTGATGAATTACTTATGATTTGTTGATGATTGATCTTTTGAGATGAGCTTATTATGATATTGACTTGATGAGATCGAAATTCATCATTGCATTGCATATTGAGCCACTTTTCGATTCAGATTTGATATGGCGGAGGTCTCCTTGACTTATTGATTTGTTGGACGTATGGGGCTATAGTTGAGTTGGCATAGTGTATGCGGAGGTCGTTGCTATGACCTGAACACTCTCTATAGGTGCACCATAGTCCTGGGATTGTAGAATACGGCACCCCACCTCAAGCGGATGAGTCGGTGGATGTTGCTGGGGGATTCTCTTCCCTTGGGTACCCTATGACCGGATGAATCACTTGATCTTGAGATTTATTGACAGCCCACAGCTTCTGATCATACATTGCATTATATTGCATCCTTATGAGTTTATATGAACTATGTGAAATTTTAATTCTCATATGTTATTGATTGTATCATACTGGGTTTATAACTGGTACGTCGGCTACCTCTTGTTTTCATGTGTTTGACGGTAGGTGAGGTGAGGCTTGGGATGCCAGAGTCCAGCTCCAGGCGAGGAGATACGAGTTAGAGTGGGATTCTCGGGTCTTAGGAGCTATTTGATGATGTTTGGATTACTTTGGTTCACTATTTTATTTTGCCTTGTTAAAATTTATATTTCAAAAATTTGTGACCTTTAAATTATTTTGACGATATTTATGTCGGTTTGTGGAACACAGATTATTTGTTTTACTCAATCGTTTATTTTGTTACAATGATAATTCTGAATTTTAGGTGTCGGACCCGGGGTACCACATTAGGTGGTATCAGAGCGTAAGATATTTGGGAACAAGGTAGATCGAGTTAGTTCGAATTGATTGATCATGTGATATATTTACTAGCATTTTCATTGTGCCATAATCTGAAATACATTATTATAATTGAGATATTATATTGTTGAGCTTTATTCGAGAATTTTGAGATTATTGAGTCTCGAAAGCCAGAGATGATTGATACAAGATTGAGATGATTATGATATTGTGATTTTATATGTGTTTGATCTAATGTATATCATACATGGCTACTCGTGGTAGAGGTCGTGGTAGACCTAGACAGAATATACCAGTGGCACAAGATCAGGGCAGTGCTACTCATGCTCAGATGGATATAACTCCGACTCCGATGAAGATACTGTTAGCCAGATTTCAGTGTTTGCACCCACCGATGTTGAAAGGTACCGAGAATGCATTAGAGTGTGACAACTGATTGGATAATATGGATCAGTTATTTGAATATCTTGAGTATCCAGATGATCGTAGAATCAAGTTAGTTGTTCATCAGTTATTGGATGTTGCTAGGAGTTGGTGGATCATGACCAAGAAAGCTTTAGAGGGTCGAGGTACGATTGTTAACTGGATATTTTTAAATATGAATTTTATCAGCGTTTCTTTCCTACCTCTTACAGGATAGGGGAGCCGAGTTTGCAAATTTAAAGCAGGGAAATATGAATGTTGAGGACTATGTTGCTAAGTTCTCAAATTTACTGAGATTTGCTCCTCATGTAGCATCCAATGAAGAAGCTAAGGCCGATCGCTTCATAAATGGTCTTAACCCTGATATCTTTACCTTGGTTAATACCGGAAGGCCTAACACTTTTGCTGAGGCTCTTGATCGAGCCACGGGAGCTGAAACCGGAATCATTAGACATAGAGGTTCTCAGTATACGCAACGATTCCAACAACCATAGTTCCGACAGCAGTTCAGACAGGGTAATAGTAGCGGTAACAGTGGCAACATAAGAGAGCAGTTTAGGGCTAGAGGCAAGCAATTTAAGAGGCATGGTAGTAATTTTTCGATTTCTAGTGGATCGAGATAATCTGGTTCAGTTCAGAGCACTGGTTATTCAGGCCCAACTTGTGGTCAGTGTGGTGGTAGACATTATACCGATCAGTGTAGAGGAGTCGCGGGAGCTTGCCACTTGTGTTAACCAAGTGGGACACTATGCTCGAGTGTGTCCTAACCGTGGCAGTGATATATCTCAGAGTGGGGGATCATCGAGACAGACACCTCACCAGAATCGTCAGACCCCTACAGTTCATTCCTATAAGCAATCAAACTGGTCAGATCAGAACAAACAGAGTAGTAGTCACAGGGTAGAACAGCCACCTAGACAGCAGGCCCGAGTTTTTGCACTCAATGAGGATGAGGCACATAATGCTCCAGATAATGTTATTGCAGGTAATTGTTTTCTCTCAAGTTATCCTGTTTATGTTTTAAAGGATACTGGTGCATCACATACTTTCATAGGTGAGCACTTTGTCACATTGCATTCTATGTCATTATCATCTACATTATCTATTTCTACTCCACTGGGCGAAGTGATGAGGTCAACTGAAATGATAAGTGGTTGTAAATTTCGTTATGAGGATAATGTCATTGAGCATGATTGCATTGTGTTGGAGATGTCTGATTTTGATTGCATAGTTGGTATTGACATGTTGACAAGATACAAGGCTACTGTAGACTGTTTTCAGAAGATTGTTAAGTTTAGGCCTGATATGACAGATCATTGGACGTTTTATGGTAAGGGTTCTCGAGCTAAGATCCCTTTGATATCTGTTTTGTCGATGACTCGTTTGTTGCAGAAAGGAGCATAATGTTTCTTGGTTTATGCAATTGATATTTCAAGGTCAGTACCTAAATTGGCAGATATTCCAATTGTTAGTGAATTTTCAGATGTATTTGCAGATGAGATTCCAGGATTTCCTCCAGTCCGAGAGATTGAGTTCAACATTGAGTTGATGCCAGGTACACAACCTATTTCTAGACCTCCTTATAGGATGGCGCCAATTGAACTGAAGGAACTGAAGGAACAACTTGAGGATCTATTGGCTATAGGATATATAAGACCAATTGTTTCACCTTGGGGTGCTCCGGTTTTATTCGTGAAGAAGAAAGACGGGTCTATGAGGTTTTGAGTTGATTATAGACAGTTAAATAAAGCCACAGTAAAGAATAAGTATCCTTTGCCAAGGATTGATGATCTTTTTGACCATTTGCAGGGTTCTTCAGTATATTATAAGATTGGTTTAAGATTTGGATATCATCAGTTAAGAGTTAGAGAGGCAGATGTATCTAAGACTGCTTTTTGTACCAGGTATGGACATTTTGAATTTTTAGTTATGCTTTTTGGGTTGATCAATACACCTGCGGTATTTATGGATTTGATGAACCGTGTGTTTCAACGGTATATAGATCAATTTGTTGTGATCTTCATTGATGATATTCTTATTTATTCAAAATCTGAATTTGAGCATGCCGAGCACTTGAGAGCTGTTTTGCAAATTTTGAGAACTGAAAAGTTGTATGCTAAATTATCCAAATGCGAGTTTTGGTTGGATAGAGTGGTTTTCCTTGGACATGTGATTTCGAGTGCTGGTATATCAGTTGATCCGAGTAAAGTTGAGGCAGTCATAAATTGGTCTAGACCAACATTAGTTCCTGAGGTACGTAGTTTTATGGGTTTGACAAGATATTATCGCAGATTTATTGAAGGATTTTCACAGATTGCGAGGCCAATTACCCAGCTGACACAAAAGAATGCACCATTTATTTGGTCGCAGGCATGTGAGGCTAGTTTTGTTGAACTTAAGCATAGATTGACTAGTGCGCCAGTTCTGATTATCCCCATCAGGTGTAGGAAGATTTACAGTGCACGCTGATGCTTAACATCAAGGACTGGGTTGTGTATTAATGCAGCATGGCCATGTTGTTGCCTATGCTTCACGACAGTTGAAGCCACATGAGTCTAAATACCCAGTGTATGACTTGGAACTAGCAGCAGTGGTTTTTGTCCTAAAGATTTGGCGTCACTACTTGTATGGGGAGACATATTAGATATTCACTGATCTTAAGAGTCGGAGTTGAACATGAGACAGGCGTTGGTTAGACTTGTTGAAAGACTATGATTGCGAGATAAAATATTATCCCGACAAGTCGAATGCAGCAGCCGATGCTTTGAGAAGAAAAGTATGCAATATGTCCTCGATCACTAGCAATATATCTGATCTAGTAGAAGACTGTTGTCTTTCTGGTTTGGATTTTTTGGTAGATACTCAACCTATAAGAGTATTTATGTTTCAGGCAGAACCCGAGTTGTTTGTCAAAATTAGATGGGCCCAAAAGTTAGATAAAAGCATTCAGAAATTAGTTGGAACTCGTCAAATCAGGACATCGATCAGAATTTCTGGTCAATAATGAGGGTATTTTGTTTGTGAATGATCGTATTGTAGTTCCTAATATTTCAGATTTGAGGATACAGATTTTGCGTGATGCTCATTGCAGTAAATTCAGTGTATACCCTGGAAGTAAAAAGATGTACAATGACTTGAAGAAACAATTTTGGTGGAGAAGAATGAAATCTGACATAGCAGAATTTTTATCTCGTTGTTTGAATTGTCAACAAGTGAAAGCAGAAAGGAAGCGACCAGGAGGTCTTTTGCATAGCCTTAGGGTTCCAGAATGGAAGTAGGACCATATCACCATGGACTTTGTCACGAAATTGCCGAGGTCGTCGAGGGGTTGCGATGCAATTTGGGTTATAGTTGACATATTAACCAAGTCTTCGTGTTTCATTCCTTATCAGATGACATATAGGCATGATCAGATGGTCAGATTGTACAACAGAGAAGTTTTGAGATTGCATGGTGTGCCTAAGTCCATTGTATCATATCGTGATCCTAGATTTTCTTCTCATTTTTGGAAGAGCTTACAAGAGGCACTTGGTACTTGTTTGCATTTGAGTACAACATATCATCCTCAGACAGACGGACAATCAGAACGTACTATTCAAACATTAGAGGATATGCTGAGAGCTGTAGTGATGGATTTTGGTATTAGTTGGCAGGATTCATTACCACTTGTCGAGTTTTCTTATAACTACAGTTATCAAGTGAGCATTGGAACGTCACCATTTGAAGCACTATATGGCAAGAAGTGTCGATCTCCTTTGTATTGGGACGATTTATCTGAAGTACCAATTGTAGGACCTGATATGATAAGAGATATAACAGAGAAGGTGAAATTGATTCAGAGTCGTATGCGAGCTGCTCAGGATAGGCAGGCTAAGTATGCGAACATCAGGAGACGACCATTGATTTTTGAGAAAGGTGACAGAGTTTTTATGAAAATATCTATTTTCCGTGGTACAGTTAGATTTGGAAAGAAGGGAAAATTATCGCCGAGATTTGTAGGTCTGTATGAGATTTTGGAACGTGTTGGTGATTTGGCTTATAGATTAGCTCTTCCTCCCGCATTATCAGGTGTTCATAATGTTTTTCATGTGTCCATGTTGAGGAAATATCATCCAGATCCTTCTCATGTACTTCCACCCGACGAGGTTGAGTTAGATCAGACTTTGAGCTACATTGAGTGACCGATTCATATTTTAAACAGAAAAGATAATCAACTCAGAAATAAATTGATACCGTTGATTAAAGTACAGTGGAATAGACATGGTGTCGAGGAGGCAACTTGGGAATTAGAAGACAAAATGAGACAGAAATATCCAGAGTTATTCAAATGAAGTATGATTCTATTCTCGGTCTTACTTTCAGTATTGTTCATTACATCGTAGGCTTAAAATTGATGATTTGATTTCGAGGACGAAATCTATTTTTAGAGGGAGAAATTGTAATGCCCGAATTTTTTTTAAAAAAAAATTTGAAAAAAAAAGGTTACTGTTCATCGGCACTATTCAAGCGCTGCGGCGCTAGAATAGTAGCGCCTAGGCGCTAGTTTTGCGCAAATTTGGCGCTGCGGCACTACAGACGCGAAAAATCAATATTTAAGTCAACTTTCACCTCTTCCAATCATTTCTCCTCCTTTTCTCCACCGAAACCCTCTTTCCTTCCATTTTCTACATTTCTTTCTTCAATATATGGGAGATTTGTTCAAGAAAATTATGAAATGAAGTTAGATTTGTGATCCTCTCATCACGGGCTTCACGAGGATGTAAGTATTTCCCATTTTTATTCAAGTTTGGAAATGGGTTGAAGTTTAGAATTGATATTTGAGTTGATATTTGAGATATTGAGATGTTGGAGATGTTGTATTTGTGTTGGTTTGAATTTAAAATGGATATGAGCATGATTTCTTGTTTCTATGCGAGATCAGTTTTTTTATGTCTACTGTATTTCGGGTATATGGGACGGTTTTAGTTGGATTTTGATCGAGCCAAACTTGCACTGTAGAATCCTCAATAAAAATATGGTTTTGTATGTTCAAAATTAATCGCAAGTGCACGACGTGAAGTAATAGTACAATGTACGTGAGTACGAGTATCGTTCCACTGAAGACTGTATTTGACAATTATTATTTTCAGTTATTAAATCTTAATCAACGAAATTTGGTTGATTGATTTTCACTACTATACTCAAATAAACATGCAAATAAAAGGATTCAAGACTTGAATAATGAAATGTAAATCTAAAATGGTTGGTTAAAATTCAATGAGAAATGAATTTGTTGGGAATCTCAGTTCACCTACCCCTCGTTAATTTATTAATTCGTTCGATAGTGATCGTATGCTTCCAACATGATTTCCTATTCAATTGAACACACTCTCTCGGGCTATGCCAAACTAATTCTACTCAGTGAATTAATTAAATGTCTTTAATTATTTATCAAGAGCGAATTGCATGTCGAACTATGAAATATTCTAGTTTTCGACCCTTAGGACTATAACTATCGGCGCGTATCCAATTTCATATATCTATGTAAATTGTAGATCCACGAATTATGTTACTCGTTCCTATCACAAGCTATTCTTTCGAACTCATTCGCAATATAAAACGTTGTTAAAGTTAGCTATGCTCTAACAACACAATGAAAAATAGTAACACAATCAAGAACAAAGCGACAATCGAAATATAAATTAACTAAATCAAAGTTTGGGGTATGATCCCCTTAAATCCCAACAAATATTTAAAGTTAGCTACTAGAATTCATAACAAAAATAAACGCAACGATGTTTCAAAGATAAAAACTAAGTTAGAAATACTAGATTTGACGAAAAACGCAATGACGATGCCCGGAAATCTTCGAATCTTCAATCCAAGCGCGAAATCCTCTCCAAGGCTTGTGGTGGCTGCTGAATGATGAATGAATTTTCGTGCCTAGGTTTTCTCCTCTATCTTGAGTTCTGTTTCTGTTCGTGACCAACCAGTAAACACACAGCGGCAGAGTTTCATAGTTGTCCAAAAAGAATTAGGGTGGTTCAAAAAGGTGGGAAGTATACTGATCATTTTCATTGTGCAATTGTCAGCATTTTTAGCTGGTATTCCTCAACGCCTTACATCTCCATCTCTTTAGTCTCGGGAAAAGATTACATCCCTTTTTGGCTCCCCCACACCTTACATCCCTTTTTTTTTTTCTTTTTTTTTTCTTTTTAGTGCATAATTTTTTCATGTGTACTCCCCAGGCTTTGAATATTGGGATGAAGATTATTCCATGGGGATTAAGGTTGTCTACTCGAGTGTGTGCCACTTGTGTGTCACGACTGTCAACCGATATTCATTCAAGTTATACTCGCATCTCATGTTTTTCTAGTTTTCCCGCAGATTTTTAAATTCAACTGTCATTTACATTACTGCCAAAACTCACTATATGTGCAAATACAAATTAATCATTTGTCAGGGGATTCATAATGAGTGACAAGACTAAGCAACATGCAGTTCATTGAACCTAAAATTCATCATTGGCTACCAACTCACTTGTTGCACCATCAACTGATACACATGCACGACACAACTAAATGACCCTCTCATACTAAGAGTGTGTCATGTCCCCATTGCACAAAGAAAACTAACCGAAACACATAAACGAACGTATGAATGCAGAACATAGGTATAAATGCAAAACAAATGACGGAAGGAAACAACACTAAGAACCAAAAATAGAATGCAGTAGTAGCAAAAGACCAAAAATTGAAATAACAGAAGGGGAAACAGGGAACTCCCCTTATCACATCTCATCTTCCTCGTCCTCGGGTGGTACCACGCCAAGCTCCTCATCGTCGACCTGTGGATAAACATACTGGAATGGGAATGGAGGCGGGAACGCCGGTGGTGGTGGGTAAGTGGCGGTGTCAAGGCCCATGTGCGATGCCATCCCGCGTACTAAAGACTCCATCGATGCCATGTGTGCACTGTTATACTGATCTTGATGGACCGCAAATGCACATAACTCGTCAACCTTATCAATAATGGACCGTTGGCGGGGCTGTGGGGGTAGTGGTGGGTGGTTGGCGGCTGCCTCCTCCTCAGGTACCTCTAGGAAGTCGATAGCACGCTTGCCTCTCTTTGTCTTCACCCACGAGTCATCAATGGGCCTCATTGGTCGTAGCCATTCGTCCTCCACATTAACGACTACCCCGGCTCGCACACAAAGCTCGGTAATAATAGTAGGAAAGAATAGGGCGATGCTCGAGCTGTGGATGGACTGCAATATCTGAGAAAAGATCACTCGGCCCACATTAATGGGAATTCTCTCCATTAGTGCGTACACCATGATGGCGCGGTCTTTCTGAAAGTTACTGGTATGTGACACTGGCATCAATCGTTTTGATAGGAATGCATACCACAACGCGGGTTTGAACAACAAATATTTTTCCAGAAAGCAACTCAGAGTCTTTCACCTAGCCCCCGGGTAACATATAGATTGCAAAATGACTTCGAAATTCGGATTGGCGATTAACGCCTCTAAATCAGACTCATCAACTACAGGGGTAGCCAATAATACATTTAATGTGGTTGAGTCAAAAGAGACTAGCCTACCCCATACAATAGCCGCTCCATCAGTTCTCTCGGCGGCGTTGGCATAGAATTCACGCACAAGCGGAACCACCGTGGCCTTAGGTGGCGCACAAAAAGATTCCCATCCCCGGTTCGCAATAGCACGCCTCAAACCTAAGGACCTAGAAGATAAATCAAACCCCCGCTCCGGAATGGGGCGCCTATGAACTTTGGCATGTTCATATCTCTGTCGAGCTTCCTAAGTGACAAATTTATCTCGAGTATCAGACGATGAGGAGGAAGAGGCATGTGTTACCTTTGATTTCTTTGGGGCCATGTATGAATGTGTGTGTAGAGAGATGCCAAGGTTAATCCGCGTGGCAGTCTAGAATTTGAGTGAAGAATGGAGTCACCGACGGTTTGAGTGCTCTGGGAGTGTAAGAACCCTTGTACCTGCAAATCAAGAGGGAGAGATTTCGGTTTGACCGCCCTAGCGCGACACCCTCTGTCCCCAGCGTGCCAAGGGCTCGCGCTGGGGCGGTCAAACTAGCGCGATACCATCTGTCTTTTTTTCCTTTTTTTTTAATAAAACAATAAGAAAATAAACTAAAAATCGAATTTAATGCAAGATAAGAGAAACAGAGGTAGTTCTCAATTTAAAGTCGAGAGCTTGACTGTGGGTCAGTTTCAGTTTGGATTGTCTTGGAACCGGGTGATTCCAAGTTGTGGCTCAACTGTGCCACCCATGTAGTGCTTCAGTCGCTGGGCATTGACCGTAAATGTCCCATCCTTTCCTTCTTTCAATTCTACAGCTCCCGATGGGTAAACCTTAGAAATCACGAATGGACCAGACCATCGCGACTTCAATTTTCCGGGAAACAGTCGCAACCGGGAGTTGTAGAGTAGCACATTTTCGCCTTCTTTGAATTCTCTTTCGATGATCCGCCTAACATGAGCCCTCTTTATCTTTTCCTTGTAAGACAGTGCGAGATCATAAGCCAGATTCCGGAATTCTTCCAATTGATCCACTTGCAACAGACGTCGTTCACCTGCATCAGTAAAGTTAAAGTTTAGTGCTTTTTTTGCCCAGTATGCTTGATGCTCTAACTCTACAGGT
This sequence comes from Primulina tabacum, assembly GCF_025594145.1. Taxonomy (NCBI): domain Eukaryota; kingdom Viridiplantae; phylum Streptophyta; class Magnoliopsida; order Lamiales; family Gesneriaceae; genus Primulina; species Primulina tabacum. Next base: position 10,921,863 of record NC_134562.1, read on the forward strand.
AAATGACATTCTTTACCAAACAGTAGTCTATATGGTGTAGTGCCTATAGGTGTTTTGAACGCAGTCCTATATGCCCAAAGAGCATCATCTAACCTCATAGACCAATCTTTCCGACTGACACCTACTACCTTTTCCAAAATCCGATCTCTCGATTCGACACTTCTACTTGACCACTCGTTTTGGGATGATAGGGAGTGGATATCTTATGTGTGACACCATATTTGCTCAAAATGTTTTCAAAGAGTTTGTTGCAAAAATGGGTGACACCATCACTAATGATTGCTCGTGGTGTCCCAAACCTGTTAAAAATATTTTTCTTTAAAATTTTCAAGACCACTTGAGCATCATTAGTGGCATATGCTTCTGCCTCTACCCACTTAGACACATAGTCGACCGCCACCAAAATATATTTTTTTGTGAATGAGCTGGGAAATAGTCCCGTGAAGTCTACTCCCCATACATCAAAAACCTCCCACTCAATGTTATTATTCAAAGGCATTTCATGTCGGTTAGAGATGTTACCTGTCTGTTGGCATTTATCACAGGCTAGCACATAAGAACGAGCATCTTTAATGTGGGGATCTGAACCTAATTCATTTTCTTAATCATCATTAGGATCAGTTAATTAATTTGGGTCTAAAATTTTTTTTTTAAATACATGAGTGCGCAACATATGATAATCAATCTGATATAAACATCGAAAGTAAAGTACAAGTCTTGTACAACATATGTTGAGATCAACTAGTGTTCAACAACTACATCAAGTGCTGAAAATCAAATCTATTTCTAAGTCCGGATCTTCACGCTAATCTTGATATCTCATCCTCTTCTCGACCCTGATCCTATCCCACCTGTTGTCATGCACACATACAAACACAACAATAGCCAGATAACCCTGATGAGAAATACATTCCCAGTATAAACAACGTATACATGCAATCATATAAACAGATATAAAAGCATGGAACAGTTATCAATAACATGCATCACAATCTGAAAGACATGAATCGATATAAAACTGTAAATCAACTCTCGACTCATAATCTCTGACTCGACTTTTCTCTAATCTAGGGATCCCGGTTCCTGGACATTGGCACACTATATCGAATCTCAGCAATAGAATTCGATCTGATCCTAAGCAACATCGATATAAACCAAACATCCAGTGTCTTGGCACATCCGCCAAAGACTTGGCACCTCAGCCAATGACTAGGCACATCCGCCCATGACTCAATACATGCTTTGCTATAAATAAATAGACTAAGCATATCAATCTCATGAATTGCAAACATCAATGCAATAAAATAAAGTGTGTGATTTGAGAAACTCAAGTCGAATCTAACTCGAGTCGTATCTTCCCGGTTCGACATTGATTTATACCTTTCTTTTGTCGATCTGATAAAGTCGAAGTCTCGAATTCGAAGCCTGTCAATACTCAATCTGGCAATGACAATATTGAGAAGTACAATATCAATATACAACCCAATCAATACTTGATATAATCAAAACTAAATCTAATTCTGTTTCAACGGCATAACTGCACAATCTCAATATACCAGCAATACAATATCAACAGATACCAATCCCAACTCATAATCGATCACAAACTCAATCTAATATCAAATCTGTATAATTTCAATCAAATTCACTCTGAAAATGATAACAATTTCATACGGTATCCGTTCTTCGATCCGGTTTCGATTATACGATTACAACAATCTCAGGAACACATAATATCAGTCATATCAGGATTTCTTCCATATCATATTTTCAAATCATATCAGAAAATAATAAAACTTACGTCCTGTTGAAGTTCTTTTCGAGAGGAGCACAAAACTCAAGTCGGATTGAAATTCGGACGGTCGGATCTTGCGTAAATCAACTTCTAGAATCAAGAACTTAAAGTTTTCTCCAGGAGCTTCTCGTTCTTTTCCTCTTGCCAACTGAAGGAAGTGAAATGAATTGATATATATATCATGCATGGGCAAGGCTAGGTGGCTCTCTCTTCATGCTGCACGTTTCGCGCATATGCGCGACCTCCTCCGGCGCATATGCGCGAGACCTACTGGTCTCGGCCTTCTTCATTTCCTTAGCTCGCGCATATGCGCGTCCTCTCTTCGCGCATATGCGCGAGGTTCACTGCCATGCTCGCGCATATGCGCGGCTCGTGTCCCACATATGCGCGAGGTTCTCTGCCTGCCTCACGTATATGTGCCCTGCTTCATCGCGCATATGCGCGAGGGGTTCAGTCCTCGCACATAACAATGTCTTCTCTCGTCTTCCCCGGCGTGTTCCTTTCCGTCTATAATCACATCAATTCATACTCAATAATCGCAGATTAACAGAATAAAAATCTCGGGCATTACATTTCTCCCCCTCTAAGATCTTATTTCGTCCCCGAAATCACAGGCAATCAAATCAGATATCAAATCAGATATAAGAAGGAGATATACAGAAGCTAAATAAAGAGACTCACATCAATGAAATAACTCTGGGAACTTCTGTCTCATGTCTGACTCAGCCTCCCAAGTAGCTTCTTCGATGCAATTGACGACTCCACTGAACTTTCTCAAGCGGAATAGTCTTCGTTCTGAGTTGCTTTTCTTTACGATCAAGAATCTGAATCTGCTTTTCAAAATAACTCAGTGTCTCATCATGTTCTGCCTCGTCTGGCTGAAGAATATGAGATGCATCAGGAAGATACTTCCACAATAAAGATACATGAAAGACATCATGTATTCCAGATAGAGAAGGCAGTAAGGCGAGTCGATAGGCACGATCTCCTATCTTCTCGAGAATCTCATACGGACCGATATATCGTGGAGACAACTTCCATTTCTTGCCAAATCTGATAACACTTCTGAAAGGAGAAATCTTCAGAAATACTCTGTTTCCTGCCTCAAATACCAACGGTCGACGACGAACATTGGCATATTTGGCCTGTCTATCTTGAGCTGTCTTCATTCTCTTCTGAATCAGCTTTACTTTCCCTGTCATATCTCGGATCATATCTGGCCCAATCTCAGGTACCTCAGAAATATCATCCCAATACAAAGGGGATCTGTACTTTTTGCCGTACAACGCTTCAAATGGAGCCATCTCTATACTCGTCTGATAGCTGTTGTTGTACGAAAACTCACAAAGTGGCAAAGAATCTTGCCAACTAGTGCCAAAATCTAGCACTACAGCTCTAAGCATGTCCTCCAATGTCTGGATAGTCCGCTCTGACTGTCCGTCGGTGTGTGGATGATATGCGATACTCAAGTGCAATTTAGTGCCTAGAGCTTGCTGCAAACTGTGCCAAAAGTGCGAAGTAAACCGAGGATCACGGTCTGATACAATCGACTTCGGCACTCCATGCAATTTGACCACTTCTCTGCCATCTGGTCATGTCTGTACGTCATCTTGTACGGAATAAAACATGCTGATTTGGTTAATCTGTCAATCACAACCCAAATCGCATCACAACCTCGGGAGGATCGCGGTAGCTTCGTCACAAAATTCATAGAAATGTGATCCCATTTCCATTCAGGAATAGACAAGCTGTGCAACAAACCTCCTGGTTTCTTTCTTTCGGCTTTCACCTGTTGGCAATCAGACATTTTGATACAAACTCTACATTATCTGCTTTCATCTGTTTCCACCAAAACTGTCTTTTCAAATCATTATACATCTTCCTGCCACCATGATGAATACTGAATCGACTACTGTGTGCTTCTGACAATATCTGTCGTTGCAAATCTGAAACATCTGGCACAACGAGACGATTATTCACATACAGTACATGAACACGTACCTGATATTCTGATCGATGCCCTGCTCTGACAATCAAAATCGAGTTCTGCACATTCTGATATACATTCTGAGCTTCTTTAATTCTCAAAATCAACTCGGGTTCAACTTGAACAGCATAAAGTCTCAACGGTTGACAATCTGTCTCAAATATCAATCCAGAAAGACAGCAATCTTCTATCAAATTCGAAACATCAATCGTCGATAAGGGTAAGGAACATACCTTCCGATTTAGTGCATCAGCTGCTGCATTAGATTTTTCCGGATAGTATTTGATTTCACAATCAAAATCTTTCATTAAATCAAGAAATCTTCGTTGTCTCATATTCAATTCAGACTTTGAAAATAGATATTTTAGACTCTTATGATCAGAATAGATTTCAAACTTTTCACCGTATAGATAATGTCGTCAAATCTTCAATGCAAATACGATGGCTGCCAATTCAAGATCATGAATTGGGTAGCGAGAGTCATGTGGCTTCAATTGTCTTGAGGCATAGGCAATAACATGTCCTCCCTGCATCAAAACACATCCCAAACCTCTGTGAGAAGCATCGCAATAAACAACGAAATCACTAGTACCTGATGAAATTGTCAACACCGGAGCACTGGTCAATCTTTTCTTCAGCTCTAGAAAACTGGACTCACACTCTTCTGACCAAACAAATGGTGCATTCTTCTGAGTCAACTGAGTAATCGGCTTAGCAATACTCGAGAAATCTTTAATGAATCGACGGTAATAGCCTGCTAAACCCATAAAACTGCGTATCTCTGGCACAGATGTCGGTCTAGGAAAACTGATATCTGCCTCAACTTTGCTAGGATCAACAGAAATACCATCTCCAGATATGATGTGACCCAGAAATACAACTTGTTTCAGCCAGAATTCACTTTTCGACAGTTTGGCATACAATTTCTAGGTTTTCAGAATTTTCAACACAGTTCTCAAATGCTCAGCATGATCAATCATATTTTTGGAATAAATCAGAATATCATCAATAAAGATAATCACAAAGTCATCAAGATACTTCTGAAATATGGGGTTCATCAAACCCATAAATACGGCTGTAGCATTTAATGAACCAAACGGCATGACTATAAACTCATAGAGGCCATACCTGGTTCTGAAAGCTGTCTTCGAGATATCAGAATCTCTAACTCTCAGCTGATGATATCCAGATCTCAGATCGAACTTGGAATAAACAGAAGAACCCTGCAACTGATCAAATAAATCATCAATACGAGGAAAATGATATTTATTCTTTACCGTAGCCTTGTTCAGTTGCCGATAGTCAATACAAAGTCTCATTGAACCGTCCTTCTTTCTCACAAACAGTACTGGAGCACCCCAAGGAGAAACACTCGGTCTGATGTAACCCTTGGCTAGTAAATCTTCTAACTACTCTTTCAATTCTTTTAGTTCAATCGGTGCCATTTTGTACGGAGCTCTAGAAATAGGAACTGTACCTGGTACCAATTCAATGATGAAGTCTATCTCTCTGACTGGAGGCAAACCCGGAATCTCATCTGGGAAGACATCAGCAAACTCACATTCCACTGGCAAGTCTGCCAATGATGGGCTCGATTTCAGTACGTCTACTGAATACACAAGGAATCTCTCTGCTCCTTTCTGTAATAAACGAGTCATAGATAACGCAGATATCAAAGGAATTCTGGATCTAGAACCCTTTCTGTAAAATTTCCATTCATCAGCCATGTCAGGTCTGAATCTTACCATCTTCTGGAAACAATCTACGGTAGCTCTGTAGTTGGTCAGCATATCAATACCAATAATGCAGTCAAAATCAGACAACCCAAGTACAATACAATCTAACTTAATCTCATGCCCGTCATACTGTAAGCATACAATTTTTCACAGAATTCACTGATATAATACCTCTCCTTAAAGGTGAAGAGACAGATACTACGGCAGATAATGACTCAACAGGCAATGCATGAATCAATGCAAATCGTTAAGAAATAAAGGTATGGGATGCACCCGTATCAATCAATACATAGGCAGGATAACCACAAAGAAAACAATTACCTGCAACAACATCATCTGGTGCTTCCTGTGCCTGTTCTTCAGTCAAAGCAAATACTCTGGCCTACTGTCTCGGAGGCTGGCTAACAGTCTGGCTTCCTCCTGGCCTCTGCTGTGACTGAGTGGTAATCGGTGGCTGGAAGAAGTGTACAACAGATGATCGTCTATCAGGCTGTGCCACTGATCTAGATGATTCTGCTCCCTAGGATCCTTGAGAACTTCGTTGTGGACAGACTCTAGCAAAATGTCCCTACTGTCTGCAGATGTGTCAACTACCAAATACTCCTTGGCATTGCTCTGTGGGATTTCTTCCTCCACAAGTTCTGCAATAGACCCCTGTATTACTTTGGCTCTATTGGGAACCACTGGAGCTAGATGAACTGCTCCCTGACTTCTTGAACTGTTTTTCTCGGGCTTTCAAATAGTCTTTCTTTCCACTGCTGCTACTGCCACTCTCAAATCTAGGAGGGGATTAATGGAATGAAGTAGAAGTTTGTTGTTGTCTCGGTACTGGAGGAATATACGAAGCTCCTTTCTGCCTAATCAGACCAGCTTTAGCTCTGTTCAGGGCGTCAGCAAAATTATTCGGTCTTCCAGTGTTTACCAACGTAAAGATCTCAGGATTCAACCCATTGATGAACTGATCAGCAACAGCTTCCTCATTCTCAGCAGCATGTGGAGAAAAACGTAACAAGGTAGAAAACTTGGCCACATATTCTTCAATATTCAAATGACCCTGTCTCAGATTGGCAAACTCTGCACCCTTGTCTTTCCTGTACGATACTGGGAAAAATCTTTGATAAAATTCAGTCTTAAATATTTCCCAAGTAATAACTGTACCTCGATGCTCCAACGCTCTCTTGGCCGTAATCTACCAATTCTTTGCAACATCATGCAATTGGTGCCCAATCAGTCTAACTCGTCGCTCTTATGTATAATCCAATGAATCAAACAGCATCTCAATGTCATCAAGCTAACTTTCACAATCAACAGAAGTCTTTGTGCCCTTCAGAGTCGGCGGTTTGAACGACTGAAACCTCTTCAGTAGTGTTTCCATAGGAGTTGCTGTGACATCCATCAGATTAGCCGAAGTACTACCCTGTTCTGGGACTCTTCGAGGAGGCATATCTGATTATCAACATGATTAGTAACCAAATACAACAAATCTGTTTCAGTCCTCCTCTGATCATCTTACTGTTGATCAAGAATCGGTTCTGATTCATTCTCCACAACACATGTTTTCAATCAAATCAGATATCCACGTAAACATGTATTTAAGGCAGTAAAACATGCTAGCATAGCAAAATCAGGAAGAAAACTCAATTTACCCCGCTCACTAACTTCTAAGTCAGTCTAAGGAAACTACTGCTCTGATACCACCTGCTGTGGGGACCCAAACCTAATTTATTTTCTTAATCATCATTAGGATCAGTTAATTAATTTGGGTCTAATTTTTTTTTAAAATATATGAGTGCGCAACATATGATAATCAATTTGATATAAACATCGAAAGTAAAGTAAAAGTCTTGTACAACATATGTTCAGATCAACTAGTGTTCAACAACTACATCAAATGATGAAAATCAAATCTATTTCTAAGTCCGGATCTCCATGCTAATCTTGATCTCTCATCCTCTTCTCGACCCTGATCCTTTCCCATCTGTTGTCATGCACACATACAAACACAACAACAGCCGGATAACCCCGGTGAGAAATACATTCCCAGTATAAAAAACGTATACATGCAATCATATAAACAGATATAAAAGTATGGAACAGTTATCAATAACATGCATCACAATCTGAAAGACATGAATCGATATAAAACTGTAAATCAAATCTCGACTCATAATCTCTGACTCGACTCTTCTCTAATCTAGGGATCTCGGTTCCTGGACATTGGCACACTATATCGAATCTCAGCAATAGAAGTCGATCTGCTCCTAAGCAACATCGATATAAACCAAACATCCAGTGTCTTGGCACATCCGCCAATGACTTGGCAACTCAGCCAATGACTAGGCACAACCGCCCATAACTCAATACATGCTTTGCTATAAATCAATAGACTAAGCATATCAATCTCATGAATTGAAAACATCAATGCAATAAAATAAAGTATGTGATTTGGGAAACTCAAGTCGAATCTAACTCGAGTAGTATCTTCTCGGTTCAACATTGATTTATACCTTTTTTTGTCGATCCGATCAAGTTGAAGTATCGAATTCGAAGCCTGTCAATACTCAATCTGGCAATAACAATATTGAGGAGTACAATATCAATATACAACCCAATCAATACTGGATATAATCAAAACTCAATCTAATTCTGTTTCAACGGCATAACGGCACAATCTCAATATACCAGCAATACAATATCAACAGATACCAATCTCAACTCATAATCGATCACAAACTCAATCTGATATCAAATCTGTATAATCTCAATCAAATTCACTCTTAAAATGATAACAATTTCATATGATATCTGTTCTTTGATCCGGTTTCGATTATACGATTACAACAATCTCAGGAAAACATAATATCAGTCGTATCAGGATTTCTTCCATATCATATTTTCAAATCATATCAGAAAATAATAAAACTTACGTCTTGTTGAAGTTCTTGTCGAGAGGAGCACAAAACTCAAGTCGGATTGAAATTCTGACGGTCGGATCTTGCGTAAATCAACTTCTAGAATCAAGAACTTAAAGTTTTCTCCAGGAGCTTCTCGTTCTTTTCCTCTTGCCAACTGAAGGTTGTGAAATGAATTGATATATATATCATGCATGGCCAAGGCTAGGTGGCTCTCTCTTCATGCTGCACGTCTCGTGCATATGCGCGACCTTCTCCGGCGCATATGCACGAGACCTACTGGTCTCGGCCTTCTTCATTTCCTTAGCTCGCGCATATGCGCGAGGTTCTTTGCCATGCTCGCGCATATGTGCGGCTTGTGTTGCGCATATGCGCGAGGTTCTCTGCCTGCCTCGCGCTTATGCGCCCTGTTTTGTCGCGCATATGCGCGAGGGGTTCAGTCCCCGGACATAATAATGTCTTCTCTCGTCTTCCCCGGTCTGTTCCTTTCCATCTGTAATCACATCAATTCATTATCAATAATCGCAGATTAACAGAATAAAAATCTCGGGCATTATATTTAAAGAGGGTTGGCCAATAAAAGCCACATTCAAGTACCTTACATGCCGTCTTTGTTGGTCCAAAATGACCACCTACCTCATGGTCATGGCAGTGGTTGAGAATTTGACCAAACTCTTCCTCTGCAACAAACCTTCTGATCATAGAATCTCCACATATTTTTAACAAGAAAGGTTCCTCCCAAAAATAATATTTCACGTCTGAAAAGAATTTCTTTTTTTGGTGAAATGTTAAATTGGGGGGGGGGGGGGGGGTGGGAGGGGGAGGGGTGAGCCTGTAACAAGAAAGTTATCAAAATTTGCATACCAAGGACAATGTCTCACCTCAAACAGTTGCTCATCAGAAAATCAATCATTGATAGCATGATCTACACAGTCATTACTAATAAGCTTCAGTCTAGACAAATGGTCCGCTACCACATTCTCAACACCTTTCTTATCTTTTATTTCTAAGTCAAATTCTTGCAATAATAAAATCCAGCTAAGTTGGTGTGGCTTTGCATCTTTTTAGCAAGTAAATATTTCAATGCAGAGTGATCTGTGTAAACAATTACTTTGGACAAAACAATGTATGAATGAAATTTGTCAAGCGTAAATACTGCAGCAAGTAATTCCTTTTCAGTTGTCGCATAATTTAATTGAGCCTCATCAAGGGTCTTACTTGCGTAGTAAATTGTATGAAATACCTTGTTTTGACGCTGGCCAAGCACAGCCCCCACCGTAGTATCACTGGCATCGCACATGATCTCGAAGGGCAGATCCCAATCTGGTGCACCAAGACGGGAGCCGTCACCAAGCGCTCCTTCAAATCCTCGTATGCCTGTAAACAGTCAGAATTGAAATCAAAAGGCACATCTTTCATAAGTAAGGAGGATAGAGGTTTGGCAATTTTCGAAAAATCTTTGATAAACCGCCTATAAAAATCGGCGTGGCCTAGAAAACTTCTAACTCCCTTTATTGAGGCTGGTGTTAGTAGGTTCTTTATGACTTCTATTTTAGCTTTGTCCACCTCAATCCCTTGTTCCGAAACCTTGTGCCCTAAAACAATTCCCTCTTGTACCATGAAGTGGCACTTCTCCCAATTAGGTACCAAGTTCGTCACCTCGCACCTCCTCAACACGGTTCTCAGATTCTGCAAACACTCATCAAACGTTGCACCAAAGATATAAAAGTCATCCATAAATATTTCAAGAAAGGTTTCAATCATATCATGGAATATAGCAGTCATGCAACGTTGAAACGTAGCAGGGGCATTACAAAGACCAAAAGGCATACGGCGGAAAGCAAAAGTTCCGTAAGGACAAGTGAAAGTGATTTTCTCTTGGTCCTTAGGTGCAATAGTGATTTGATTATAATCCGAATACCCATCTAGAAAACAGTAAAACTCATGCCCCGCTAGTCTCTCCAACATCTGATCAATAAAGGGCAGGGGAAAGTGGTCCTTACGGGAGGCATCATTCAACTTCCTATAGTCAATACACACTCTCCACCCCGTAACAGTCCTCGTGGGAATAAGTTCATTCTTTTCATTAGTCATCACCGTAATCCCACCTTTTTTGGGCACACACTGAACAGGACTTATCCATGCACTATCTGAAATAGGATAGATAATACCTGCATCGAGAAGTTTGATAGTCTCTGCTTTTACTACCTCTTGCATCTTTGGATTTAATCTTCTCTGAGGTTGCACAAGAGGTGAGTACTCGTCTTCCATCAAGCTCTTGTGCATGCAGACTGATAGGTTGATCCCTTTGATGTCCGCCACCTTCCACGCAAAAGCACTCTTGTGCGCTTTCAAAACTTCCAACAGTTTATCCTCCATCATATCTGTCAAAGCAGCAGAAATAATGACAGGTAAAGTGTTATTCTCACCTAGGTATACGTACTTTAGGTGTGAAGGCAATGGTTTGAGCTCAAGCGTCGGTGGCTCCTCCAGGCTTGACTTTTGAGGGATCAAGTCTCTCCGATCTCCCAAGTCCTCTAATCTCATCCTTATTGGCCTCTTCCATGGCTGGTTGGCATTGAGGTGTGCCACTATTTCGGCTTTTTCTGCATCCAATTCATCTTCTCTCAATTTGGTAGTGAGAGTGGCTTCCAAAGGGTCCCTAAGAGCATCCTGCACATAGTTAGACACAAGAGCATCAAAAGCATCAATTCTGTAACAACTATCAGAATGCAGTGTGTGCTTAAGTGCATTAAAAACATCAAAAGTAATCTCCTCTTCTCCCACTCTCATTCTCAACTTTCCTTCTTGCACATCAATTAAGGCCTTGCCAGTTGCAGGGAAGGGTCTCCCCAAAATCAAAGGTATCTCATCCTCCTCCATGTCAAGTACCACAAAATCTGCAGGAAATATAAATTTGTCCACCTTTACCAAGACGTCCTCTATGACTCCTCGCTGGTATTTGACAGATCTGTCTGCTAGTTGCAAGGACATCCTTGTTGGCTTAGGTTCTCCTAATCCGAGTTTCCTAAATACAGATAAGGGCATAAGATTAATACTTGCACCAAGATCACACAAAGCCTTGTGAAAAACAACATCACCAATCATGCAAGGGATATAAAAACTCCCTGGATCTTTTAGTTTCGGTGGGATTTTGTTTTGCACCAAAGCAGAGCAATTTTCAGTTAAGTTCACCGTCATGTGATCTTCCAACTTCCTCTTATTAGAGAATAAGTCTTTAAAAAATTTAGCATAACTAGGCATTTGCATCAAAGTATCGGCAAAAGTAATATTGATATGCAATTTTTTGAATACCTCAAGAAACTTACCGAATTGTGCATCAAGTTTTGCTTTTTTCAGTGCTGGTGTAGAGTTATAAGACTTACCTTTGGATGTCTCAGTCTGTTCATCCGGTACTGGACTATTTTCTTTTGCTCTAGACTCTAAATTATTTCACTCTTCAACTCAATGGCCTTCACTTGCTCCTTTGGATTGGTCTCTGTGTTACTTGGCAAGGTGCCCGGCTCTCTACTTGCTATCATCTTCGCTAACTGCCCAATATGATTCTCTAGCCCCTTTATTGACGCATCTTGATTTTGGAGTCTAGTTTCAGTTGACGAGATAAACTTAGACATCATCTGCTCTAAGTTGGACTTTTCTTCTCTAGGAGGGTCCGATCTATATATCGGTTGTTTCCCATATTGTTGTCTTCCTTGTGGTCGATTCTGACTGTTTTGACCACCCCATGAGAAGTTGGGATGTTGCCTCCATCCAGGATTGTATGTGTTTGAGTATGGATCATTCATTGGACGGTTTGGACTCCCACTTGATTCACAAGTGCCCCTTCTGGCACATAAAAAGGACCACTGTCTTGACAGTTCTTAACATAGTGTTTTCCTCCGCATTTTTCACAAAATATCTCTTGCAGACGCATAGCCGTACCACCCATATTCAAACCATCCAGTTTCCTGTTCAAGACATCAAGTGCTGCAATAATAGCGAAAATGTAAGTTACCTGGTGAACTCCTGCACTTCTTCACTGGTTGTTCCTTTCAGATTGAGGATGATAGCTGCTAGCAGCCATTTCCTCCAATAACCCGTATCCTTCCTCAGCAGTTTTTCTCAAGAGGTTTCCACAAGCAGCAACATCTATCATAGTACGATAAGGAGTAAGCAAGCCATAGTAAAAGGTTTGAACAACTAACCCAAGTGGCAGTTCGTGATGAGGGCATCTTCGTAATAGATCCTTGAAACGCTCCCGTGCCTCATATAAAGATTCCTGCTCGAACTGAGCAAATGTGGTGATGTCTGCCCGCAACATCATTTTCTTAGATGGAGGAAAATATTTAATGAGAAACGCTTTCGCCATGTCCTCTCATGTGGTGATCGAACCTACAGGAAAACAATTCAACCATGCTTTAGCTTTATCACGTAAGGAGAAAGGAAATAAACGCAACCTAACAGCATCATCAGAAACTCCATTAAATTTAAAAGTATCGCAAATTTCAAGAAAATCTGCGATATGTGTGCTTGGATCATCTAATGCAGATCCTCCAAACTGGACTGTATTCTGAATCATCTGGATTATGGCTGGTTTGATTTCGAAGTGGTTTGCCCACACAATAGGCCTCACAATGCTGGGGCGTGCACCATCCAAAGAAGGCTGGGCATACTCTAGCATCGGTATGCGGCGTGGCATTTCAACATGTCTATTATCATGGTGTTCCTCCTCATGCTCGTGCTCATGCCTCTCCATCAGTTCCTTCAGTCTCTGCTGATGTTTTCTCCTGCGGAAAGTTCTTTCAATTTCAGGGTCAAACTGCTCAAACTCCACGTCAAGTGACTTTGGCATGCACTGGAAGAGATATCTGTAATAGAATATGGAGTGTTAACTTAATAAAATGAAATAATGATAAAGAAAATAACTAAAATTAAAATAGTGAATTAACAGTCCCCGGCAACGGCGCCAAAAACTTGATCGAGCAAAACTTGCACTGTGGAATCCTCAATAAAAATATAGTTTGGTATGCTCAAAGTTAATCGCAAGTGCACGATGTCAAGTAATAGTATAATGTACGTGACTATGAGTATCGTTCCACTGAAGACTGTATTTGACAATTATTATTTTCAGTTATTAAATCTTTAGCAACAAAATTTGGTTGATTGATTTTCAGTACTATACTCAAATAAACATGCAAATAAAAGGATTCAAGACTTGAATAATGAAATGTAAAATCTAAAATGGTTGGTTAAAATTCAATGAGAAATGAATTTGTTAGGAATCTCAGTTCACCTACCCCTCGTTAATTTATTAATTCGTTCGATAGTGATCGTATGCTTCCGACAGGATTTCCTATTCAATTGAACACACTCTCTCGAGCTATGTCAGACTAATTCTACTCAGTGAAGTAATTAAATGTCTTTAATTATTTATCAAGAGCGAATTGCATGTCGATCTATGAAATCTCCTAGTTTTCGACCCTTAGGACTATAACTATCGGCGCGTATCCAATTTCATATATCTATGTAAATTGTAGATCTACGAATTATGTTACTCGTTCCTATCACAAGCTATTCTTTCGAACCCACTCGCAATATAAAACGTTGTTAAAGTTAGATAAGCTCTAACAAAACAATGAAAAACAGTAACACAATCAAGAACAAAGCGACAATCGAAACATAAATTAATTAAATCAAAGTTTGGGGTAGGATCCCTTTAAATCCCAACAAATATTTAAAGTTAGCTACTAGAATTCATAATAAAAATAAACGCAACGATGTTTCAAAGATAAAAACTAAGTTAGAAATACTAGATTTGACGAAAAATGCAAAGACGATGTCCGGAAGTCTTCAAATATTCAATCCAAGCGCGAAATCCTCTCCAAGGCTTGTGGTGGTTGCTGAATGATGAATGAATTTTCGTGCCTAGGTTTTCTCCTTTAGCCATCCACCTTCCAAATTGAATAAAATCCAAAAAAAGAAACTTTCAAATTTTTCTTCGCGTGACCGCCCCAACGCGCTACCTACTGTACTACTGGTGTCTTCGAACGCCTACCGCCCTAGCGCGAGGTCTTCTGTTTTTTTCGTCAGCCTCCCGCGCTGGGGCGGTCAAGTTTGACCGCCCTAGCGCGACATCTTCTGTCCCCATCCTTCTCTTCCAATTGCTTTTTTCCATTTTTCTGCACATTAACCTACTTAAGTGAGCGGTGATCAAATGTAAACTAAGAAGAAATAGATAGAATGTAGACTCTAAATAACTTAAAACGATGCAAACTAGACTCGCACAATGTATTAAAACACGTTAATATTACCTCTATCAGATTTTGATGTTATGGTCTTCATCAAACTTGTATAAAATCGAGTTAGCTTCGATTTGGTTCAAGAATCACTCAGTTCCATGAAGAAATGAAAGAGATATGCTTTATTTGCTAAACTTGGTCTAGAATCCCGAGTTTGTGTACATGCCTTCTGTTTATTCGAATTCTGGGATTTATTGGTTGGGAATCTGAATTTGGTGTTCAAATGAAAGTAATAGAACATTGTCTTTTCTTCGAAATGATATAAATTGGGCTTGATTCTATTGAGTATTGAGGGAGTTATACTCGAAATACTAAACTATGCCAGATTTGTACTGATGTAGAATTTCGAAAATTATGTTGTATGTTTCAGATTATGAACGGCCGAGTAAATGACTTTATTTAAAAAAAGTTTATGAATAAGAATTGTTGGGCTTTAAGTTTTCTTGCATATCCAATTTGCGGATCTTGATTTGAATCAATATTGAATTAATTATGAATTTTGTACAGAAACTGCTCTGTTTTGATAGATGATCAAAGTTCTTGAGTTATAGTAGAATTCAGAGGTTCAAGACTTTTCAACTACACATTTCGATCTTCTTTTGGTAATATTTGAAAGGTATGTTACGGTCGGTAACATACGAGGTAAAAGTATCATTTTTATTTTAAATTGAAAATTCGATGGCTTGATGAATTACTTGTGATTTGTTGATGATTGATCTTTTGAGATGAGCTTATTATGATATTGACTTGATTAGATCGAAATGCATCATTGCATTGCATATTGAGCCACTTTTCCATTCGGATTTTATATGGCGGGTGTTGCCTTGACTTATTGATTTGTTGGACGTATGGGGCTATAGTTGAGTTCGTATAATGTATGCGGAGGTCGCTGCTATGACCTGAACACTCTCTATAGGTGCACCATAGTCCTGGGTTTGTAGAACACAGCACCCCACCTCGAGCGGATGAGTCGGTGGATGATGCTGGGGGATTCTCTTCCCTTGGGTACCCTATGACCAGATGAATCACTTGATCTTGAGATTTATTGATAGCCCACAGCTTCTGATCATACATTGCATTATGTTGCATCTTTATGAGTTTATATGAACTATGTGAAATTCTAATTCTCATATGTTATTGATTGTATCATACTGGGTTTATACTCACCGGCACGTCGGCTACCTCTTGTTTTCATGTGCTTGACGGTAGGTGAGGTGAGGCTTGGGATGCCAGAGTCCAGCTCCAGGCGAGGAGATACGAGTTAGAGTGGGATTCTCGGGTCTTAGGAGCTATTTGATGATGTTTGGATTACTTTGGTTCACTACTTTATTTTGGCATGTTAAAATTTATATTTCAAACATTTGTGACCTTTAAATTATTTTGACGATGTTTATGTCGGTTTGTGGAACACAGATTATTTGCTTTACTCAATCCTTTATTTTGTTACAATGATAATTATGAATTTTAGGTGTCAGCCCCGGGGTACCACAGATGACGCGTGAATCTTGTTTGTCAAGTGTGTCTTCTGCTTGGCTCCAGCCCTAACTGTCGTCTTCAAACGCAAATTTAATGCCGCACATTATTCAGAAAAAATCATCTGCCTACCGCTTGTTCCTCACGTCAAGATCGTGAATTCCCATGAGATTGTAGTTTTTCCCGTGTAGATAGAAGAGAGAGAAGATAGAGTAAAAAAATAAATTGCAAAAATAAAACATCCTCCTTCTAAGATATGATGAAGTCTATCAATAAGAAAAATAGAGTTTTTATTCCATAAAAACTCTATCAAATCTTATATTTATCTCAATAATAAAAGTTTTCCTTTCTCCAAAATATCCAATCAATCAAATACCACAATTATGATTTTTAAAATATGATATTTTTATTATCAACTTCGAGTTCCTTTAAGTAGTTACAAAACTGTCGTGAAGCAGTCGCAAGGCGTGACCATGCCTTATTCTAAAAATTCTTCTGTTTTGGTTCTTCTTTCAAAACTTAATATTGACAATTTCAAATGTGATAAAAATCATCTTTGTAATTCAAATTTATTCCAAGACCATAAAACTTCCTCGATCTTATCATAAATCTTCTTGGAAGATAAGAAAAACTTTTCATTAATTATTTCTTCATTATCTCGAATCATTCCTACTTGGCATAAATTTTTTGACCTTATATCCAAAATTAATTTTTTTCCATATTCTATTCAGACTTACAAATAATAAAAATATGATGATTCAAGCGTAAAACTCGGAATAAAAATGTCAGATAAGCACGAATACGACAAAATAAAAACTTTATAGGATTCGTGCTTATAAAACCCTTGACACTTAGTTTTTGTTCGTCCTCGAACAAATCATGAAAGAAAGATGAAAAATATCAATGATTTACAACACAAAATGGCACAATCAAAATCTCTCAATCTACCAAATCTCATTGCACATGTCAAAAGATCATACTTCGAAAATCACAAGATTTGTTCCTGTTACAATTCAAGACTCAAAACACTACTAAGAAAATATCAACAAAATGAGACATGTGTAGTGTGAAAATCAGAATTTACACTTCTCAGAGGTTTATTTGATTCAAAGATCCCTCACTGTGTATTCATCATTTTTCCCTCGAAACGCCCAATATGTTCAACTTTCATACCCATCTCTACTAGATGTTCAATGATTATGACTCAGTCAACAAGTTTTTTCAAACTTATAACGTAAGACCACAGCTCACAGCTACAATAAAAGGTATTAAAATAAAAAAATGAGTAAATAAACAAATATCTCATGTAGTGCACTCACTCAACTCTAATTCTCCACCAATTATTGAATTTCATCATCTTCAAAAAATTTCTCCTCTCATCCTAACTTTAACTTTTTTCTTAACACTCTTGAATTTCTTTTAGGAATTCTTTACACGGACACATTTTTTTTCTTTTCATAAATCCACTTATTTTCATTCATAAGTAATTCAGGAACTCTTTCAAATATTTATTTTCAATACATTCGAGTTTTTATGAAAATTTTATGAGCTCAAAGGGTTTATTTCTTTCAAAATTCGAGTAGGAACATAGTGTATAAAATAAAATAGGTAATCGATGCAGTGTTTGAAGTAATTACTAGTAAGTTTAATTGTGGGATAAAAAATGGTCACACTAGACATAAGAATGATGCAACAGGTAGGCTTAAAAGGCTCAAATGGTTTGATTTAGCTTAAATCATCCTTAAGTCACAATCGTTCATATTTCGTTTCGAAGGCTAATCAGAAAAGTTCTAAGTTGTTTCTATTTTTTTCCAATGATTTCATCTCTCACAAAGTCATAGTCATTTTGTGTAAGTATGAACATTGTGCATAGATGATATATCAAAGTGTTAGTGCAAGACTAGTTGTAACATCCAAAAGTCAACCCACGTAAACCGTATGCATGCAAATTAGTTAAATTATTTAAAAGCTTAATTTAATTGATTTTAAATGCTTAAATGGTACATTGTTTATGATTGAAGGTCTAGGTGTATGATTTCATGAGAATTTAATATTTTATCTTAATATTCGATAATAGGCTGGGGAAAGGAGATTGGGGACGAACAAGATACAAATATTTTTCAATAAATATTTTTTATGCTTAATAATATGATTAAATGTGATTTAAATTCTCTAAAAATGCTGCAGCCCAAATTATTTTACGAGACGAGCTCGATTTTATCCGAGAAGCCGGTTTTAGTCAAACGAAGGACTTTTAAAAGCCCAAAATTATTATTTTTGAAAACAAATTTTGTAAATTTTTTTCAATTAAATATATATTATTGAGCTTAATTTACCTAAGATTAGAAGGCCCAATTAATCCCAAACCATAAAGCCCAAAACCCCAACCTATTAACACATGAATTTCGAAAAAATAATTAAGAATCCTAGGGCTCTTGGGACTCCATAGCAGCCGACAAATTCACACCACACACACTCAAAATTTCGAGAAGTTTTCGTCGCCCGTTCGTCACCCTTCGCAACCCACGTCAAATCGTATATTCGAGCATTAGACACACTTCTAAACTCTTTTGATGCACCATTTAAATCATATTGTGCATGTTTCATGTATTTTGCATGAAAAATATTTAAGTACAAATTGTTTATCGTTTGGATGATTATTTTCAAAGTTTTGATAATTTTACGATTCGTTTGTAAACATTATGAATTCTAAGGGACATGCTGGCAATATAGGATGATTAAGCGATTTAAAAAGGGTTGTTTAAGGGAGAAACAAGGGCTGGACAGGATCAAGAGGAGCCGTGCATGGTTGGTGGATATAAACTAGGGTTTTCCCATGGATTGTTGGATGTTGGGGCTCGGCTGGGGGGAATCGATTCTTAGGGATTGGTTCAGGCCCGTGGGTTGCTTGGTTGAGAGGCTTGGAGGAGTCCACGGAAGGCTGGACTTGTGGCTTGGTGGGCTGAGTCCATGCGCAAACCCCAGGGGAACTAGGGCTCGCGCACTGCTTTTTCTTGCATCAAGGGGCACGCGGCTGGTCTAGGTGGCTAGGATGGTTCAGTAGGGTCTATGGATGATGGCTCGGGGTTAGGACAGGGCCTGGTGCTTCCAGTGTTCATGGTGGCTTGGGTTGGTGAGGGCCGCGATGTGAAGGCTTAAGGGAAAGGAGCGCGCGGCTTGGCTTTGGGATAGGGGCTGGTGTGCTGGTCTAGGCTAGGTCAAGAAGGGTCCAGGAGGTATAGGTGAGGGTCTGGTCCTAGGTGGATCGAGGGTGGCTCGGGTCTAGGGTGAATCTGTGGCTTGGTTTGTAGAATTAGGGTTCGGTTATAGCCTAGGCAAGGAAAGTGACTCGAACCATGGTCCACGGGGTGCGGTTCACAATTCACAGGGGTAGATTAGGTATGAGAAGTTTATGTTTAAAATTTGAGAAGAAAATATTTAGTTTTGAATTTATTTGGGATTAAAACGCTTCACAGTTTAGTAATTAAGTCAATAAATCGAAAGACTCGGGTTTACGTCTAAGAAAAATATTAGAGGACAAATTTAAGCTTATATGATGAGTTGCGATAGGCTCGAGTCAATAAAAGTAAGAAAAAGTCAAAATCGTGAATTTTGGAGTACAGGGGTAAAATGGTTATTTTACGTTCCCAGGTAGTACGAAAGGTCTGGCAGTGTCCCGAAGAATCATAATTCATGCTAAATGATATTTTAAAATGTTTATGATGAAAAGATGAAATTTTATGATTTATGCTAAAGCTATACGATTTTTCCTGGAAAAATTCTATTTTACGAATTTTGAAAGATGCTATATTATATGAATAAAAAGAAAAGAAAATATTTTGATGGATGTGAGTTGACTGTGACAAACATGATATGATTGGGAATTTTGTTATGGAGAAAGCCCTAGAGGGAGCAAGTTTGCAGGAGAAGGCCTAGAGGGAGCCCGACGATCATATTTCTACTTATGACGGTGCCTAGTGTCCATCCCCATGCGCAATGCTGAGCTAAGACTGATCAGTTGACCACATAATACGATTACAGCTAGTCAATTTCAATGATCAAACTTCACCCAAAATGATATATGATGATGGAAAGCTTTACGATTAAATGATTTATGATTTATTTATGCTTACAAATTTACGCTTGCTATTTTAAATAAAAGTATGATTTTTATGCATGTGCCATTATATGTATTATTTGTTACTCATGGTTAGAACGTGCTGAGTCATTAGACTCACTAGGTTTGGATGGTTGCAGGTGAGGATGAGATTGAAGGAGGCGCTGATGCTTGTGTGGATTGAGTCTGGTAGTACACTCCCGAGGGACATTGATTTTTCGCATTTATTATTTAACTAGAATTTAAAGTTTTACGAAAAGATTTTGAGAATTTTCCATTTAGAGATTTATGCTTTATTTTGAAGTTTAATTTTGGATTTTTTTGAATGTTGACGTATGATTTTGGTGAATGAAGTGTATGGATTTTTATGCATCTAAGTGTGAGGCCCGGGGCCGAAGAGGGCGGGGGGTGATCGCCGTTGCCATCAGTTGTACGGACAATGAGCGTCTCCTGGCAGGCTTCTAGGTGGAGGGAACATGAATGAACCGACCCACACGGGAATGAGAGGGATTCCGAGACTGTTCAATGTAATGAACTGCAGAGGGCATAAAAGATTTGATTTGTACTACTCATATCACGAAGGTGCATCTTCTTTTCGGTAGCTCATCACATAAGAACTCCAAAGTTAAGCGTGCTTGACTTGGGGTAATTTTGGGATGGGTGACTTCCTGGGAAGTTTCCTAGGGTGCGTGTGAGTGAGAACATAAGCACGCTGGAAAGACTCGTCTTGGTACAGTGGGGACAGTCGTCGAATCTGGGCGTTACAGTTGGTATCAGAGCCGACCTCTCTTAGTACGGTGTGGTTCAGGGACGAACCAAGCGGAAGCTGGTGGGCATGTGAGGCCCGGGGCCGAAGAGGGCGGAGGGTGATCGCCGGTGCCATCAGTTATAACACGGACAATGAGCGGCTCCTAGCAGGCTTCTAGGTGGAGGGAACATGAATGAACCGACCCACACGGGAATGAGAGGGATTCCTAGACTGTTCAATGTAATGGACTGCACAGTTTAAGAGGGCATAAAAGATTTGATTTGTACTACTCATATCACGAAGGTGCATCTTCTTTTCGGTAGCTCATCACATAAGAACTCCAAAGTTAAGCGTGCTTGACTTGGGTTAATTTTGGAATGGGTGACTTCCTGGGATCATGATTAAAATACGCTTAAAATTATGAATTTATTTATGCTCCTAAAATGATGAGGGTCGAAATTTAGGTGAAATGGAGGCCAAAACATGAAATGCTCTTTCGAGAGTCAATTTGGCACATCGCACCGTAAATTCTCGTACGACTTCAAAAATGATCCGAATCACAAACGGTCAAAAACGTGGCCTTCCTAACTCGATGAGGCACTGTCCAGTCCAAGGCCATAGGCTAAAAGCCAAACAAGAACTCGAACGAGCCTCCGAACCGTCACAGCAAGTTGCTGTCAAATTCCAGCAGCTGTGCAATCGCGTGTCTTGTGTTTTTTTCGAGACTACCGGCCATTGGTGGCGTGAACCACCGACCAGAGACTCTTACCAACATCCCAAGGAATTATTTGAACCATGGCTAAGGGCCCTAGGCCAGCCACAATTCGAATTATTCCACCAACATCAGAAAAGTTCCACCCGAGAGCACCTTTGCGCGCGTGAGGGGTGTTTTGCTTTGCTTGCTGTCTCGACTCGTTCCAGTGGCCATTTGATTGACCATGGGACGATCTAGACATCCAGTGGTAGGGTATGAACCATGGCTAAGGGCCATAGGCCAACCAAGATTCACATCACACCATCAAAAACCGAGGGACACATGCAGAATTAAAAAGGGGCGAAGGGGCTGTTCTTGCTTTGGGTTTAAAAACCGATGCAACCATGGACCAAGCCTTGAAAGGACGACTTGGTCACGTCTTAGACATAACAAGGAGATGTTCTAACCATGGCTATAGCCCCTAGGGCAGCCACAAGCAGAACGTCACCCTTTTTGACAGCAAACAAAAAAATCGAATGGAGAAGGGGCCTTCTTGGGGTGTTGCTGTCACATGTGAGTTTCCAGCATGTATGGGACTGGACGAATGGACAAACATGGTCTTGACACACCCTAGTACGTGTCTATCTACAGCCTCGAGCCCCTGGAGTCGAGCCAACCACCTGAATCATCAACACCACAGAAAACGTGAAGCACAAGGGAACACAGAAAATTCTGTACACACTATTTTTGAAAATGGGTTGAACAAATTTCGGTTTTCATGCAGTAAATTCATGAGTTTGATGTGTATAAAAAAATAGTACTATGGCTTGATTGAGGTTTGAAAGAAATAAAGACATGCCTTGGTTTTCGTTTGAAAGAAAAACGAAAAGAATAGACGATACGGCGCGGAGGAGACGTAGTGCACTTTTCTACCTAGCTTTCCTTCGATTTTTCCCTCTTGTTTTCTCTACTTTTCTCACGGTTTTTCCCTCTCTGAAATTCTCTGAATTCTCTCCAATTTTCGGTGGTTGTGATGGGGAGGAAGGCTAGGGAAGATATATGGGAAGATGCAAGATAAAGGGAAGGGAAAATATTCTTTCTATCTACTAGTTTGAGTGATAAGGAAAAGAATGATATCAAAGATTTTTCTTGGGGATACTAGAGGTGTATATGGGCGATTTTAAGGTCTAGGTGCAAGGGAGAATTGGTTTAAGTAAATCTTGGTAGTGATTTAAAAGTTGGGGAGGATAAATCCATCTAGAAAAGTTAAGGGGATAAATAAAGAATGAGTTGAAAAAAAATCACAATTAAATCTTAAAAAAAAAAAAGAGCATGGCCGATTTTTATCTAGCTAGGTGGGGTGGGATCTTGCTCAATTAATTATCATGGAAGATTTGTTGTGATAAAACTATTTCCCAATAAAAATGGATAGGGAAGACTATTAATTAAATGGGTTGTCAAATAAACTTTTAAATCAAATCATAGGGGCCGAAAATTATAATAAAAGAGGAGGGAAAAATATTTCTTAAATATTGAACTTTAAATCTTTAGTGTATCATCTACTCATTAAATATTTTAAAGAATTGAGGAATTAATTATTGAACTCAATTTACTACTTATCTCAACTTATTTAAATAATTCCTTAAACCTTCTTTTACAATAAATTTACTCATTATTTATCTTTAAATAAATTTTGGGAAAATGTTTTCTTACTAGTAAATTTTATCTCTTTACTCCAACTCCGGTCCGGCCTCACCGAATTAACTGAAAAGAGAAAAATCTAAGCTACTGGATAAAATAATTACCTTCAAAGAAAACACTTAAATACTCATGCAATGAAGTCAATTAAATTTAAAATACTAGAATTATGCATGGCTTATACGCAGTCTAATTACGGGTTCTACAACTCTCCCCGCCTTAAAAGGAATTTCGTCCTCGAAATTAGAACTCACCGAATAACTCGGGGTAACGATCTCTCATCTCCGGCTCAGACTCCCATGTGGCTTCCTCCTCTGAATGGTTGAGCCATCTATCTGACTTTGACTCGCTTAACCAGCTTGTTCCGAAGCTTCTTTTCCTGCCTGTCTAGGATCTGCACTGGCCTCTCCTCATAAGATAGGTTCGGAGTAAGCTGCAACGGCTTAAAGTTCAAGACATGCGAAGGGTTCGCCATGTACTTTCTCAGCATGGAGACGTGAAACACATTGTGTACTCCGGCCAGATTCGGCGGAAGAGCAACACGATAAGCTAGTGTCCAAACTCTGTCAAGGATCTCAAAGGGTCCAATAAATCTCGGGCTGAGCTTCCCTTTCTTCCCAAATCTCATGACACCCTTCATAGGTGCCACTTTCACAAAAACCTGATCGCCCACTGCAAACTCTAACTCTCTCCTCCGCTGATCGGCATAACTCTTCTGTCGGCTCTGAGCAGTCCTCATCCTATCACGGATATTGACTACTACATCTGCAGCCTACTGGACAATCTCTGGACCCAACTCTGCTCTCTCTCCTACTTCATCCCAATGAACAGGAGATCTGCACTTGCGGCCATACAGTGCTTCATACGGAGCCATACCAATAGAAGACTGGAAGCTGTTGTTATAGGTGAACTCTACCGATGGCAAGTTCGACTCCCAACTCCCAGAGAAATCAATGACGCAAGCACGGAGAAGATCCTCCAAAATCTGAATAACTCGCTCTGACTGCCCATCGGTCTGCGGATGGAAAGCTGTGCTAAACAGCAACTTCGTACCCATAGTCGAATGCAAACTCTTCCAAAACGAGGAAGTGAATCTGGGATCTCTGTCAGATACGATAGATACTGGAATGCCATGAAGTCGGACTATCTCTCGGATATACAACTCCGCATACTGTACCATGGTGAAAGTCGTCCTAATAGGCAAGAAGTGTGCTGATTTGGTAAGACGATCTACAATCACCCAGATAGCATTCGATCCTCTGGCTGACCTCGGCAATCCGGTCACAAAGTCCATGTTAACATTCTCCCACTTCCACTCGGGAATAGGGAGAGGCTTGAGCAAACCTGCTGGTCTGTGATGCTCGGCCTTCACTAACTGGCAAGTCAGACACTCGGATACAAATCGTCTGATATCCTTCTTCATCCCTTGCCACCAATACAATAGCTGCAGATCCTTGTACATCTTCGTACTCCCTGGATGAATAGAGTACGGTGACATGTGGGCCTCTGATAGAATATCTGCTCGGATAGTATCACTGTTAGGCACCCACACCTGTCTCGGTATCGCACTATACCGTCGCTGACTGAATACAAGACACTGCCCTTGGCTTCATCTCGATTCTTCCACTGTGCCAACTGCTCATCTGCTGGCTGGCTGCTGCGAATACGGTCAATAAGAGAAGACTGAATCGTCAAGGTAGATAGACGGGGAACTCTACCTTGAGGATATGACTCTAGATCGAACTTCTGTATCTCAAGCTGAATAGGTTTCTGAATCGTCAAATGAGCTATCACTGCGACTTTTCTGCTCAATGCATCTGCAACTACATTAGCTTTACCCGGGTGGTAGCTAAAGTCACAGTCGTAGTCTTTCACAAGCTCCAACCAACGCCTCTGACGCATATTCAGCTCCTTCTGCGTAAAGAAATACTTGAGGCTCTTGTGGTCGGTAAAGATCTGGCACTTCTCTCCATACAAATAGTGCCTCCAAATCTTCAATGCAAAAACTACGGCGACCAACTCTAGATCATGGATAGGGTAATTCTTCTCGTGGATTTTCAGCCGTCGAGAAGCATATGCTATCAACTTCCCATGCTGCATCAATACTGCGCCAAGACCGAGCTTCGAAGCATTGGTATAAAGGACAAACTCACCGGGCCCTGACGGCATGGCCAAAACTGGTGCTGAGATAAGAGCTTGCTTCAAAGTATCGAAGCTCTTCTGGCACTCATCGCTCCACACAAACTTCACATTCTTCTTCGTCAATGATGTGAGTGGAACGGCAATGGAGGAGAATCCCTGAATGAATTTCCTGTAATATCCTGCTAGCCCAAGAAAACTGCGGATTTCAGATGCATTCTGAGGCACAACCCAATCTCTGACTGCTGAAACTTTCGCTGGGTCTACCTCAATACCACTGCTAGAAACGATGTGGCCTAAGAACGCCACCTTCTCTAACCAGAATTCGCACTTACTGAACTTTGCGAATAACTTGTGCTTCTGCAAGGTCTGCAGTACTGTGGTCAGATGTCTGCTGTGATCCTCCTGATTCTTGGAGTAGACGAGAATGTCGTCTTTGAATACTATCACAAACTGATCGAGATACGGCTGAAATACGCGATTCATGAGATCCATGAAGATCGCTGGCGCATTCGTCAGACCGAACGGCATCACAAGAACTCGTAGTGGCCATAACGAGTCCTAAAAGCAGTCTTGGAGACATCAGCATCTCTCACCCTCAACTGGTGATAACCGGAACGCAGATCTATCTTGGAGAAAATCGAAGCTCCCTGCAACTGGTCAAACAGGTCCTCAACCCTCGGAAGTGGGTATTTGTTCTTCACTGTAACCCTGTTCAACTCCCGGTAGTCAATGCAAAGCCTCATAGAGCCATCCTTCTTCTTAACAAACAAGACTGGCGCGCCCCAAGGTGAGAAGCTAGGGCGAATGAACTCCTTGTCCAGAAGTTCTTGTATCTGCTTCTTAAGCTCTGCCATCTCTGTCGGTGCTAGTCGGTACGGCGCTTTGGATATCGGAGCCGTACCTGGCATAAGCTCAATGGAATACTCCACCTCTCTCTCGGGTGGCATACCAGAGATGTCTTCGGGAAAAACGTCTAAGAAATCCCTGACAATCGGAACATCTGAGGCTGACTGGCTGGGTTCCTCGGGGACAGATAAAAAGGTCGCTAGAAATGCCCGACACCCTCTATGCATGAGCTTCCTGGCCTGAACATAAGGAATAATGCGCGGTAAAGGAAAGTACCTGTCCGGCTCAAATAAGAACTGCTCCATTCCAGGCGGTCGGACAAGAACAGATCTCCGCTGGAAGTCTATCAACACTCTGTTCCTCAATAGCCAGTCCATCCCTAAGATGATGTCAAATTCTGGCATCGGTAGCACAATCAGATCCGCATAAACAAGATTACCGTGCAGCTCAAGGTCTATATCTCGGATAACATTGGTAGTTGCCATCTCCTCGCCTGACGGCAACACTACAGAAAAGGCTATATCTAGCCCAATGGTCTTGATCTTGAGAAAGTTTGCAAAGACCTCCTAAATAAACGAGTGAGTGGCCCCTGAATCTATCAAGGCCTTGGTAGCGGAACCAGATATAAAAATTCTCCCTGAAAGATCGGAACTCTAAGTTGAATCCAATAGCTACAAGAACTAAACTTATAGACATGCAAAGGTCAAAGTTCTTCTAACTTAAATCTCCAAAATAATACTGAGTAGAGCATGCAATCCTATCACGGTTCTAAGTTCAAATCTTAATCCCGATTCCCAAAACACGGAAATTCAAATAATAACTTAAAGCTTAAAGATACCTGTCAACAACATAGTCTCCGGGTTTGTTTCCGTGGCATGGAGAGCAAAAACTCTGTCTTGGGTAGGTAGATTCCTCTGAGGGCACTGTAACAACATGTGGTCTGGATTGCCACACTTAAAACACTTTCCTGAGCTAGACATACATGCTCCAGGATGGCGGTGTGAGCACCTGGGACAAACTGGGTGCTCGTAAGTCCTCGGGGCTGGGCGTCCCCGCTGCTGCTGCTGCTGCTGCTGGCCTCTGTTTCTAGGCGGTCCGTGAAAAGGCCTCTTGTTATGCTGCTGATGATGATGAGGAGGAGGGCGGTGTGGTACCTGGACTGGGCGCTTGCCATGGCGATCCCTCTCGATATCCCGCAGATCCTGCTCTGCGGCTAGGGCTTTGGAGACAGCAATCTCATAAGTAGCAGGGTCAGACACCCTAACATCCCGACGCAAGATCGGCCGTAGACCCACCACGAAATGCATCAACTTAGCTCTGGCATCATTCGCTATCAGGGGCACAAAATGACAGCCCCTCTCGAACTTACGGATGAACTCCGTAACCGTCATATCTCCCTGTCTCAGGCTCATGAACTCAGTGGTCAACCTGGTGCGCACTTCCTCAGCAAAATATTTGGAGTAGAAAACCTCCGTGAAGCGTGTCCAAGACAGTGTAGCCAAGGTCAGGGCTACTGACGCTCCTTCCCAACATAAGCGGGCATCTCCACTGAACAGATAGGTGGCACAACGGACTCTGTCTGCTTCTCCCAGCTCCATGAACTCAAAGATAACCTCGAGGGATTTGATCCATCCCTCGGCAATCATGGGGTCAGACGTCCCAGAAAACTCCTTCGGGCACATCTTCATAAACCTCTCATAAACAGGGCGGCCTGGCTGCGGCTGCGGCTGCGGCATTGTTCCCCGCAAACTGTGCGAAGAACTGTGTCATCCCAGCTAGCATCTGGGCATTCATGTCAGGTGGGGGCGGTGGTGGAGGTGGAGGAGGAGGAAGAGGTGTCTGCCTCTCTTGTCTCTGATCGTCATCGTCCTCGCGATGGTGCTCGCCACTACCTCTCGGGCGTCCTACTTGACGTCTAGGGGGCATACTGTTCCAAACATAACCCATACGTAACTAACATGCATAATTCCATAATTTATTTTAAATGAACGCTGAAATGCTGAAAAATCTGGTCGAAATTATTTCATGGAAGCATGCTGTCAAAATAATTCATGCTTTAAATAAAATGCTGAACCGTGAAACTTACAGACCAAAGACGTGGCTTCGTGAGCTTCTCGTGGTCAGTAGTAGTGTAACCCTTTACAAGAACATAGGCTCTGATACCAACTGTGACGTCATGATTAAAATAAGCTTAAAATTATGAATTTATGCTCCTAAAATGATGAGGGTCGAAATTTAGGTGAAATGGAGGCCAAAACATGAAATGCTCTTTCGAGAGTCAATTTGGCACATCGCACCGTAAATTCTCGTACGACTTCAAAAATGATCCGAATCACAAAGGGTGAAAAAGGTGGCCTTCCTAACACAATGAGGCACTGTCCAGTCCAAGGCCATAGGCTAAAAGCCAACCAAGAACTCGAACGAGCCTCCGAACCGTCACAGCAAGTTGCTGTCAAATTCCAGCAGCTGTGCAATTGCGTGTCTTGTGTTGTTTTCGAGACTACCGGCCATTGGGGGCGTGAACCACAGACCAGAGACTCTTAACAACATCCCAAGGAATTATTTGAACCATGGATAAGGGCCCTAGGCCAGCCACAATTCGAATTATTCCAGCAACATCAGAAAAGTTCCACCCGAGAGCACCTTTACGCGCGTGAGGGGTGTTTTACTTTGCTTGCTGTCTCGACTCGTTCCAGTGGCCATTTGATTGACCATGGGACGATCTAGACATCCAGTGGTAGGGTATGAACCGTGGCTAAGGGCCATAGGCCAACCAAGATTCACACCACACCATCAAAAACCGAGGGACACATGCAGAATTAAAAAGGGGCGAAGGGGCTGTTCATGCTTTGGGTTTAAAAACAGATGCAACCATGGACCAAGCCATGAAAGGACGACTTGGTCATGTCTTAGACATAACAAGGAGATGTTCTAACCATGGCTATAGCCCCTAGGGCAGCCACAAGCAGAACGTCACCCTTTTTGACAGCAAACAAAAAAATCGAATGGAGAAGGGGCCTGCTTGGGGTGTTGCTGTCACATGTGAGTTTCCAGCATGTATGGGACTGGACGAATGGACCAACATGGTCTTGACACACCCTAGTATGTTTCTATATGCAGCCTCGAGCCCCTGGAGTCTAGCCAACCACCTGAATCATCAACACCACAGAAAACGTGAAGCACAAGGGAACACAGAAAATTCTGTAGACACTATTTTTGAAAATGGGTTGAACAAATTTTGGTTTTCATGCAGTAAATTCATGAGTTTGATGTGTATAAAAAAATAGTACTATGGCTTGATTGAGGTTTGAAAGAAATAAAGACATGCCTTGGTTTTCGTTTGAAAGAAAAACGAAAACAATAGACGATACGGCGCGGAGGAGACGTAGTGCACTTTTCTACCTAGCTTTCCTTCGATTTTTCCCTCTTGTTTTCTCTACTTTTCTCACAGTTTTTCCCTCTCTGAAATGCTCTGAATTCTCTCCAATTTTCGGTGGTTGTGATGGGGAGGAAGGCTAGGGAAAATATATGGGAAGATTCAAGATAAAGGGAAGGGAAAATATTCTTTCTGTCTACTAGTTTGAGTGATAAGGAAAAGAATGATATCAAAGATTTTTCTTGGGGATACTAGAGGTGTATATGGGCGATTTTAAGGTCTAGGTGCAAGGGAGAATTGGTTTAATTAAATCTTGGTAGTGATTTAAAAGTTGGGGAGGATAAATCCATCTAGAAAAGTTAAGGGGATAAATAAAGAATGATTTGAAAAAAAATCACAATTAAATCTTAAAAAAAAAAAGAGCATGGCCGATTTTTATCTAGCTAGGTGGGGTGGGATCTTGCTCAATTAATTATCATGGAAGATTTGTTGTGATAAAACTATTTCCCAATAAAAATGGATGGGGAAGACTATTAATTAAATGGGTTGTCAAATAAACTTTTAAATCAAATCATAGGGGCCGAAAATTATAATAAAAGAAGAGGGGAAAATATTTCTTAAATATTGAACTTTAAATCTTTAGTGTATTATCTACTCATTGAATATTTTAAAGAATTGAGGAATTAATTATTGAACTCAATTTACTACTTATCTCAACTTATTTAAATAATTCCTTAAACCTTCTTTTACAATAAATTTACTCATTATTTATCTTTAAATAAATTTTGGGAAAATGTTTTCTTACTAGTAAATTTTATCTCTTTACTCCAACTCCGGTCCGGCCTCACCGAATTAACTGAAAAGAGAAAAATCTAGGCTACTGGATAAAATAATTAACTTCAAAGAAAACACTTAAATACTCATGCAATGAAGTCAATTAAATTTAAAATACTAGAATTATGCATGGCTTATACGCAGTATAATTACGGGTTCTACACTAAGACTGTTAATTATGGAGTTATTTTAGCATGAAAGTTTCTCATATTTTTTTAAAAAAATTTAATAGCATTTTAAAGTTATAAAGTAGTGGACTTTTCATTTGGTATCAGAGCCAGGGATTCCTAAAGGGTTTTGTTACTGCCACTCCGAGAAGCTTGAGAAGTCATGCCTCGAGTGTGTGAGTTTTTTCCTGCTTTACATTTTATATGCTGAATTTTAAGTGCTTTTATTGTGCATGAATTAGGAGGTTAGATGTATGTTTTTAAAATATTAAATGCATGTTGGTTACTTGGTTTGGACGACTTATACAAAATGCCTCCTTGACGAGTTCTTCGCGGAGAAAGTGAGGATAGGTAGGAGGAGGAGGTTCTTCCGCCTCCACCTAATCAGGATGCTAGTGCTCGTGTGCTAGCTAGAATGGCTCAATTACTGGAGCAGCATGTTTGGAATGTTGCGAGGTTCCGACCAGAGGCTGTTTATGAGCAATTTAGGAGGATGGATTCCGAGGATTTTTCTTGCACTACTGATCCATTCGTGGCTAAGGGATGGATTAGGTCATTGGAGGTTATTTTTAGGTATAAGGATATGACAGACGCCGACCGGGTTTGTTGTACCATTTATTTGCTGAAGGGCGACGCTTCCTTATGATGTGAGGGAGCGGAGCGAGGAGTGAATCTGGCAACTTTGACTTGGAGGGCTTCAAGAGGGTATTCTATGATAAGTATTTAACTACCGATGTTCGTTCGAGGTTGAAGAGATAGTTTATGAGTCTCCGCCAGGGGGATTCGTCTGTTGCTGAGTTTGTTCAAAAATTTGATAGGGGCTGTCATTTTGTGCCCCTGATTGCAAATGATGCTACGGAGAAGCTACGACATTTATTGGATGGTTTGAGGCCAATGATCCGTCAAGATGTGATGCTGACTGATCCTATTGACTATACTGCTGCTGTTGCTAAAGCCTTTCGAGCCGAGCAGTCTTTGAAAGACATTGAGGCGTGCTCAGCAATCAAGTCAGCAGAACAAGAAGCCGTTTACGGGACCACCGAAGCGGACAAGAAAACATAAACCGCAAGGACAGCCACCTAAAGAAAACGTCATGAAGACTGATGAAAGGCCACTCTGCAAAGAGTGCAATCGCTATCACTACGGCAAGTGCATGTGGGGCACCTACAAGTGCTTTAGGTGCGGAGGAATGTGGCATAAGTCTACTGATTGCCCAAAGCATAAGCAGCCCGCGACTGGAAGGGCTTACGTGATGCATGCTGAGAAAGCGGAGTCAAAAATTACACTTATTACAGGTAATCCGACTATTTAAGCATTTTATATTGCCTTATTACTTGAGCTAATAAGCATGAATGCTAGAATTCAATTGAGGTACATTGAACTTGATGATTTAAAATTGCATGTTTCTAACTCTAAGGTTTAAGAGATTGGATTTTTGCAATTATTAATTAAGAGGATCAAATTGTAGGAGATTTAAAATTTAAGGGACTAAATTGTAATTTTTGAAAATTTATGAGGAAAAATTTGGCAAATTCGAAAATCCATAGGACTTAATTGCGTGAAATTCGAAAATCTTAAAGGGTTAAAAGGCAAAACATGGGATAAATTTGAAGAATTCTAGAACGTTTGGGCTAAATTGCAAATTATCGAAAATTTTAAGGGATCATTTGGCAATTATCAAAACTTCAAAAGGCTGATATGCTAATATGGGAAACTAGAAGAGCCTAGGTGATAGGAATTTCTTAATTTTATGGCCTTGTTTGAGTATCATGCAAATATTATTACATGCAGAATTTTGATAGTGGGCGTAGCAATTTACGCTTTGCTAGATTCTGGAGCAACGCATTGTTTCATATATGTATCCTTCGTGAAACGATTAAGAAACTTACCAGAGGACTTAGAGTCGAGATTCAAAGTTACAGTGCCTTCGGGCAAACATATGGTCTCTACAAGCATGGTTAAGGATGTGGAGCTCAAATTTCAGCGGAACTTCGTTCGAGCAGACCTTATTGTATTGCCAATGCCCGAGTTTGATATTATTTTGGGCATGGAATGGCTCACACTGAACGGAGCTGCTATCGATTTTCAGCGGAGGTCAGTATCTATTAGACCGCCCAACAAGAAAGCATTCATCTTTGAGGCGACGTAGAATAGTCAAATGCCGCACATTATTTCATGCATTCGTGCGAAGAAGCTTATCCAGAGAGGCTGTCAAGGTTTTCTTGCTAGTATTATATCCATACCCGACACTGACAGTCGATCGTTGAAGATGTGGAAGTTGTCAAAGACTTTCCGAATTTTTTCCCTGATGATGTTTCTGGCATCCCACCCTAGAGAGAGGTGGAATTCACTATTGAGTTGATGTCTGGTACTGTACCGATCTCTAAGGCACCATATCGCCTAGCAACTGCCGAGATGAAAGAATTGAAATATCAAATTCAAGAACTACTAGACAAAGGATTTATTCGCCCTAGTTTCTCTTCATGGGGAGCGCCAATGCTGTTTATGAAGAAAAAAGATGGGAGTATGAGACTCTGTATCGATTATAGGGAGCTGAATAGAATGACGGTGAAGAATAAATACCCATTACCCCGAATCAAGGATTTGTTTGATCAACTACAAAGAGCATCGGTATTTTAAAAGATAGATCTTCGGTCTGTATATCACTAGCTGAGAGTAAAGGTGGCGGATGTGCATAAGACGACTTTCATAACGCGTTATGGGTATTATGAGTTTTTAGTGATGCCTTTTGGACTGACTAATGCTCCAACGATCTTCATAGATCTCATGAATCGCGTATTTCAACCGTACCTAGATCAGTTTATTATTGTCTTTATCGACGATATTTTGATCTATTCCAAGAGCCGAGAGGAGCATGATCATCACTTGAAGACAACCTTGCAAGTTTTATGAGATCAGAAACTATATGCAAAGTTCAGTATGTGCAAGTTTTGGCTATAAAGGGTGGCATTCTTAGGCTGCATCGTTTCGAGAGAAGGAATAGAAGTCGACCCATTTAAGGTCGAGTCAGTTAAAGAGTGGCCAGTGCCTAAATGTGTAGCGGAAATCCGCAGTTTCTTAGGTTTAGCTGGCTATTATCGTAAGTTCATCAAGGATTTTTCGACCATTGCAGTACCCTTGACATCTTTGACGACGAAGAATGCAAAATTTGTATGGGAACCGGAGTGTCAAAACAGTTTTGATAGTTGAAGCAAGCACTCACCACCACGTCAGTTCTAGCTATGCCGACAGAATAAGGGGAATATCTGTTATTTATCAACACTTCGAAACTTGACTAGGCGCAATTCTCATGCGACACGATTGAGTCATAGCTTATGCGTCTAGGCAGTTGAAAACCCAAAAGAAAAATTATCCGACTCATGACCTTGAGCTTGCAGTTGTCGTATTCGCGCTAAAAATTTTGAGACAATACTTATATGGTGGGAAATGCAAGATCTTTACGGACCACAAAAGCCTCAAGTATTTCTTTACCCAAAAAGAGCTGAACATGAGACAAAGAAGATGGCTAGGGCCCAATTATCAGTGCAAAAACCTCTACAAACTGAAATTCAGATGTTTGATCTTGAAGTTTATGCTAGGGGAAAGGCCCCTAATTTTGCTACTTTGACGGTACAGCCTACTCTATGAGATAGAATTTGAGCCGGACAGTCTAATGATGAGAAACTGCATAAATGGAGATAGCGAGATGAATCGAAAGATATCATGTTATATTCAAGCGAAAGATGACATTGTCAAATATCGAGGTCGACTATGGGTTCCTAGTGGAGATTCACTTAGAGTTGACATTATGACCGAAACCCACAGTACCCCTTATTCCATACACCCTGGAAGTACAAAAATGTACAAGGACTTAAAACTTTTATATGGGTGGCCGGGAATGAAACGAGATATTATGCGCTTCGTATATGAATGCTTGACGTGTCAACAAGTGAAGGCAGAGCATCAAACACTAGCGGAAATGCTCCGACCACTTCCCATTCCCGAGTAGAAGTGGGAGAACATTACTATGGATTTCGTGGTAGGTTTGCCAAAGACGGTGAAAGGATTCAACGCCATTTGGGTAATAGTGGTGTAAGGTCTAGGAAATTCGAACTACGTAACCTGACTGCATGCAATCTAGGGTTTTCTTTAAAATATGTGTTAATGATTTTTATGCATTTTATTGCATGATTATTACATGATTAGGTGTTTATTTATTTGGTTGTTTAAGTTTAATGCAGTAGGGTTTTAAGTTTCATTTCGCGCTCGAGCGAATAACGGAGACTGGGGATAATCAGGAAATTTTTTTATTGAATAATTATTTTTAATGATTTAATATGAGGTGTTTTAATATGTGAATTTCTAAAATTGGGCCTTGGTGGGTGTTTTTATTCGTCGGATTATATTGTTAGCCGGTACACAAATTTTAACAATTCGGATGACTTTTTGACGGTTCGGACGATATTTTCAAAAACGTACCAAAACAAAATATTTTTCGGGAGTGTTATTGGGCTTGTTGGGTTTGTTTTAATGCTTAATGGGCTCAAAACCATTTTTATCTTTTTAAAATTTAATTTATGGCTCATTATTGCTTTGTATTCTATTTAAACACTACCCTAAGCTAACCATAAACCTAATAATACCCTAGCATCCATCCCCTACCCTCTCAACAGCAGCCTTCCCTCTCGTTTTCAGTAGCAAGCCGTCGGACCCCATTGGTTTTCAAAGAAAACTTTTCCCCCGCCTCTCTGGTGCAAGTCCTACGCGCACATCTTCAAGTTTTCGAGCACGCATACGTTAAAGAACTCCATGTATCTTCTTTTTCCATCATTCACATTGTATTTATATGCGGATATGTATGCTTTTATGTATAATGCTTGGTCCTTGCATGATATCACTTTGTTGGCTTCGGTTTGTCATGAAATACATGTATTGATGCATACAACTCACGTTTTTATGACTCTTGTGCAAGGGGACCGCCGAGTTACATTGATAAGGGCATTTACACGTCGAGTATGAGGGGAACTTAAGGCTGGAGTCGAAGCTTTGTTTGTTTAGGAGAGGGCCGATCAAGTTCTTGTGTTACGGCTTCGTTGAATGGATCTGGTGATGGGGCTGAGCTTGCAGTGCAAGGCCGATCCAAGCCATTGACCAGACCCTGGTGGGTGTGAGACATGGCCTAGGATGGCTCGACCACTGCTGGATCCAGCCAGGTAACCGTTAGATCGAGGTGAGGGTAGTTGGTCGCGGGTGGTATAGCTTTGGTGATTCTCGGGCGTGCGTGTGCATGGGACTGTGTACTCGAGTCAGGGAGGTCCAGGAGGGTCCTAAGGTGGGCTAGGAAGGACTGGTACAGGGTTGGTTCGAGACGGTAGGGCCTAGGGTCGTTAATTTGTAAGTTTAGGGTGCTAGGGTTTGATGATGCTTTGTTCATAAAATTCCAGCAGCTTGTAGGGACTGTTCGAGGGGCTTAGTGGTCTGGTCTAGATGGTTTAAGGGCTGTTAAGAGGTGATTAATTTGTGTTAAATATTTGGGAAAAGTTTGGTTAAGTTTCGGGTCGATTCGGGTTAAAACCGGGACTCCAGTCCAAGTTTTAAAACGAATCGCTTATGTTTTGGAACGGGCTCGAGTTTACGTCTAAGAAATGCTTATAATGATTTTTAGGGTGTTTTAAGGAGTTTTACAAGCTTCGGGTCGAAATTTTGAGGTCCAGGGCTAAAACGGTCATTTTGGGTCTCTGGAGGGAAAACGGTCTTTTTACACCCGAGTCGAGTTATTAGTCCCGACAGTGCCCTAAACACGATTTGACACGTTTTTTAACGTTTTTGTTATCATGTATATGACTTTTTATGTAATTAAGGAAAATACGTTGCATGCTTTATTTTAAGGAAAAGTTTATCTATATGCATGTTTTTATTAAGTGATGAATATGATGACATGTTTTTGAAGGAAGAGAGTTGGTTGTGACTAATATGAATACGTTAATACGATGATATGTAAGGCCAAGGTTCAGTGGGGGGGGTAATGCTGTCGCAGATGTCCCCGTCGCCGGGTACCGCGGTTACACGTAGATGGATCCATCGGCTAATACGATGATACGAAAGTCACAGCTAATGAACAAAATTCAATCTAAGAAAATGAACACATATATGTTGATATGTTATGAAATGTCTATGTTTTATCAGACCATGATTATGCATACGAGTTTATAAGATCATGTAACGTATCTTTATTACAGTACTTTTCACTGTTGCCTGCTATGTATATGTATTTGCTATAACGTTACAGGTGTGTTTGAGTTTTTAGACTCACTAGGTGTGAATGGATTCAGGTGAGTATACTAATCAGGAGATTGGAGGTGCCGAAGACTGAGTGGACAGGACTGGATGTACGCACGCTAACCCGAGGACCTTACTTCTTGCGCACATCATGTTTTCAGAGAGGAGTGATTAGGGGATATTTTCAACTATGTCTTTTTATTATGAAGTTGGTTATCAGGAGTTTTTTAAATCGTAAGCTTGAGGTTGACGATTTGTCATGCATTTTAAGATGTAGTATTTTATCTGTTGGTTGATTACTTTTAATCTAAAATGTGAATTTTCAGCAGTATAGCATGCATGCATTTAATTTAAGTTTCAAAAAAAAAAATAGTAGATGTTTCAAGTGGACCGTCTTACTAAGTCTGCAAATTTCCTACCAGTAAAGACGACTTTTTCTATGACAGTATGCGGGGCTATATATTCGAGAGATAGTCAGACTGCATGGAATTCCCGTCTCTATAGTGTCGGACAAAGACACACAATTCACTTCATCATTCTGGAAGAGTTTGCATGCAGCTATAGGGACCAAGCTACTATTCAGCACCGCATTTCATCCTCAGACAGACATTCAGACCGATAGAGTCATACAGATTCTAGTGGATCTACTTCGAGCATGCGTGATTGATTTCCAAGGAGTTGGGAACCGAAGCTACCTCTGGTGGAGTTCACCTACAATAACAGTTATCAGTCATCTATAGGAATGGCTCCATACGAGGCACTCTACGAAAGGAAATGTAGATCGCCTATCCATTGGGATGAGGTAGGAGAAAGATTTACGATGAGACCCGAGATAGTTTAGCACACCGCATAAATGGTCGCCAAGATCCGAGTCAGAATGAAAACAGCTCGGATTTGACAGAAGGGCTATGCGGACAAAAGAAGACGAGATCTCGATTTTGCAGTTGGTGATCACGTATTTATAAAGATAGCACCTATGAAGGGTGTTATGAGATTTGGCAAGAAAGGAAAACTTAGCCCGAGGTTCATTGGACCAGTCGAGATACTTGAAAGGGTGGGAGCATTAGCATATCGAGCAGTGTTAACACCGAATCTCGCGGGAGTTCACAATGTTTTCCACGTATCGATGCTCCACAAGTACATGTCAAACCCTTGACATGTACTGAACTTTGAGCTACTGCAACTTACGCCAAAATTTTCATATGAGGAGAAGTCTACTCAAATCTTGGGGAGATAAGAGAGAAGGCTACGGAATAAGGTGTTAAAGATGATAAAAGTCAAATTGCTAAATCACTCGGAGGAAGAAGATACTTGAGAGACCTAGTCAGAAATGAGGAGTCGCTACCCCGAATTATTCGGTAAGTCTTAATTTTGAGGATGAAATTTTATTTAAGGTGGGAGGATTTGTAAAGTCCAAAAGTCAACCTACGTAAACCGCATGTATGCAAATTAGTTAAATTATTTAAATGTTTTATTTAATTGATTTTAAATGCTTAAATGATGCATAGTATATGATTGAAAGTCTAAGTGCATGATTTCGTGAGAATTAAATATTTATCCGAATATTCGATAATAGGCTGGGGAAAGGAGACCAGATACGAACAAGATAAAAATATTTTTCGATAAATATTTTTGAGGCTTAATAATATTATTAAATTTGATTAAAATTTTCTAAAAATGCTGGAGCCCAATTTATTTTACGAAACGAGCTCGATTTTAAAGGGAAGTCGATTGTGTTCGAACGAAGGACTTTTAAAGGCCCAATTTACCTTATTGCAACTAACATTTACGTTATTGCATCTAATATATACATATATATATATATATATATTATATATATATATATATATATTATATATATATATATTAAATCTTATATTTCATTTAAACGATAGCGTGGCTCTGCCGGTTGTTTTAAATGAATATAATAATTTAAATTAACCTTTACTTATACGCAATATTTATATATAAATTTGGGTACCATATAATAATTGTTGGTTAATCCGATAATTAATAGTTAATACCATCTTATATACATGTATATTTACTTATTTTATTTTTGGGACCATTATAATGGTTTCTTTTCATGCTTTGGATTTTTATTAAACAATCTTATAGAATTCAAGTGTAAGGCTCTTGACGAAAATCTGGAGGATGGCACGTGTGATTTGCATGCAATATATATATTGGTTTTTTCTTTCATTTCTTTCTCAGCAAAACCGAGAGATTCGGAGCAAATTCCCTCAAAGTATCATTTTCTTTAGGAATTTAATTGTGTGAGTTTCGATTATCAAATTTTGAATCCGACTTCAGTACTGTGTTCCAATCGACGCAGGCTACAACTGGACGTATGTTTTATTAAAGTTTGATATGATTTGAAATTATGATACTGTCAGAATCGGATATGATTCATATATGGTGTTCTCGACATGCTACACATCGTATAATCGGAATCGGTTTGAAGAACAGATACTATATGGAATTGTTATTATTTTTAGAGTTGATTTGATTGAGATTGATATAAGATTTGTGTTGTATCGATTATGAGTTGTGATAATTGATATCTGTTGATATAGTATTGACGAAGATATTCAGATTGTTCCGTTATGCCGTTGATTTTGAGTCAGATTCAGATTGATCAGATTCGGTATTGATTTGAGCAGTATATTGATATTGTACTTCTTAATATTGTCATTGCCAGATTGAGTATTGACAGACTTCGAATTCCAACCTAGAACGTTGTCAGAACTGCAACTAAAGAAAGGTATAAGTCAATGTGGTACCGGGAGAACGACTCGAGTATGATATACTTGAGTTTCCCTAAATCACATACTTATTGTTATTGTGTGCATTGATTTGAATTGATATGCTTGTTCTATTGATTTGTAGAAAGCATGTATTAGACGAGTATTAGACGAGTGATCTTGTGACATAGGTGTCAGATAGTGATGGAATCGTCACTGGCACATTGCACATTGTCACAGGATAGTGATTTGGCGAAAGTGCCAAAGTCTGTGACGGATAGGTCAAGACACCGGATGTTTGGTTATATCGATGTTGAATAGAATTGGAGTTTCTTCTATTACTGATATTCGATATGGAATACAAACGTCTGGAAACCGTGATCCCTAGACTAGGATTGAGTCTAGTCTGAGACGTGGAGTCACGAGTCTGATTGACGATTTTATATTGGTTATGTTTCAGATTTTGATACATGTTACTGATATCTGTTACATGCTTTTACATTGTTTATATGATTACATGTTTCGTTGATTTATACTGGGATATATTTCTCACCAGAGATTTCCGGCTGTTGTCGTGTTTGGATGTGTGCATGGCAACAGGTGGGACAGGATCGGGGTCGAGGAGATGAAGAGAGATCGTGATTAGAGTGGAGACTACGGACTATGATTAGAGATAGGGTTTGGACACTTGATATTTAGTTGTTAAACCTTAGTTTGAATGATTGTATATAGTACAAGACTTGTATTTTGATACTGACATGTATATTAGAATGTATTCCATTACGTTCCGCATTTAATACTGTATTTAAAAAAAATTAGACCCTATTTATTATAATCGATTAAATTGTCCCAATGATGATTAAGAACATGATTAGCGTCCGGGTCCCTACAACAGGTGGTATCAGAGCGATAGATCCTCTAGATTGAGATAGAAGCTAGTGAGCGGGGTAGATTGAGTTTTCTTTCCTGCTTGTGATTGCTAGCATGTATTACTGCTTTAATACATGTTTACCTGAATTAGCTGATTTGATTGGTAATGTGTATTAATTGAGAATGAATCAGAACCAATTCTTGATCAGCAGTAAGATGATCAGAGGAGGACTGAAACAAGTTTGTCGCATTTGGTTGCTAACCCTTTCGATAATTAGATATGCCTCCCCGATGAATCTCAGAACAGGGCAGTAATTCGAATCCTCCAATGGATGTGACAGCAACACCAATGGAAACATTGCTGAAGAGATTTCAGTCGTTCCATCCACCGACTCTGAAGGGTACTGAGACTTCAGTTGATTGCGAGAGTTGGCTGGATGACATTGAGATGCTGTTTGACTCATTGGATTATACAGATGAGCGGAGAGTGAAACTGATTGGGCACCAATTGCATGACGTTGCAAAGAACTGGTGGATTACAACAAAGAGAGCGTTGGAGCATCGAGGTACGACTATTACTTGGAATGTATTTAAAGCTGAGTTTTATCAGAGATTCTTTCCAGTGTCGTATAGAAAGGAAAAGGGAGCAGAGTTTGCAAATTTGAGACAGGGTCAGCTGAACATTGAAGAGTATGTGTCCAAGTTCTCTACCTTGTTGAGATTTGCTCCACATGTGGCTGAAAACGACGAAGACGTTGCGGATCAGTTTATTAATGGCCTGAATCCTGAAATATTTACACTGGTGAATACCGGGAGACCGAATAATTTTACTGATGCTTTGAACAGAGCTAAGGGGGCCGAAGTGGGTCTGATGAGACAGAGAGGAGCTTCGTTTGTGCCTCCAGCACCGAGACCACAGCAACCACCTCCCCGATTTGAGAGTGGTAGCAGTAGTGGTGGAAAGAAAGAATTCCTGAAAGCTAAAGGGAAACAGTTCAAGAGATCTGGAAGCGGTTCATCCAGTTCTAGTGGCTCGAGACAGACCGATCAGGGCCAGAGTTATACAGGACCTTATTGCAGCACTTGTGGAGGGAAGCATTCCTTAGAGCAGTGCCGAGGAGTGTTTGGCACTTGCCGTATTTGTAGACAACAGGGACATTTTGCTCGAGTTTGTCCCCAGAGAGATACTCATAGGTCACAGGGTGCCGAGTCATCTGGATCAGTAGCTCAGACTGGTAGACGACCACCAGTTGCAGTGCACAACTTCCAGCCAGCACCAGCCCAGTCACAGCCGAGGCCAGGAGGAAGCCAGACAGTTAGCCAGCCTCCTAGACAGCAGGCCAGAGTGTTCGCTTTGACTGAGGAGCAGGCTCAGGACGCACCAGACGATGTTGTTGCAGGTAAGTGTTTTATTTCTGGTTATCCTGCTTATGTATTGATTGATACTGGTGCATCACATACATTTATATCTGAGAGATTTGCGTTGATGCATGCATTGCCTGTTGAGCCCCTAGCTGCTGTAGTATCTGTCTCTTCTCCTTTAGGGGCAGGTTTGATATCAATGACATCTGTTAGATCTTGTATACTGCGGTATGATGAGCATGAGATTGAGTTAAATTGCATTGTACTTGGGTTGTCTGATTTTTATTGTATTATCGGTATCGATATGTTGACCAAGTACAGAGATACCTTTGATTGTTTCCATAAGATTGCTAGATTCAGACCTGAGATGGCTAAGAAGTGGAAATTTTACGGTAAGGGTTCTAGATCTAGGATTCCTTTGATATCTGCTATTTCTATGACTCGATTATTGCAGAAAAGAGCGTAGGGATAGTAGTGGCACCCGAGGACCTCAGAGCAGCAGTTGTTATTTTCTTCGCAAACAATTTTTATCAGTTGTTGGATATTTTTAAATCGTTGTTGTTGGCAAAACTTTAATTTTCTTCCGCTGCAGTATTTTGAAATATTGAACTTGATTCACCAGTGATTTTATGAATGAGGCCATTTAAGTTCTTTTAAAAAGAAAATTTTTAATTTTCCGCAAAATTTCAAGCAAGGAGTTCGAGGGCCTTCTCAGTTGGTATCAGAGCGAGGTTCTGTATAGGGTTTCACTACTACTGACCGCGAGAAGCTCACGAAGCCATGCCTTTGGTCTGTAAGTTTTTCAGTTCAGCATTTTGTTCAGCATTTTAGTTAAAGCATGAATTATTTTGTCAGCATGCTTCCAGATTTTTCAGTGTTTCAGAGTTCATTTAAAATAAAGTATGGAATTATGCATGTTAGTTACGTATGGGTTATGTTGGAACAGTATGCCCCCTAGACGCATCTTAGAGCGCAACAGAGAGGTGGAGCCTCGCCGAGAGGACAGGGAGGAGCGTAGACCAGAGGGAGACCTACCACCTCCTCCACCGCCCCCACCAGACATGAGTGCCCAGATGTTAGCTGGGATGGCACAGTTCTTCGCACAGTTTTCGGGGGGCAATGCCGCAGCCGTAGCCGCAGCCGCAGCCAGGCCGACAGGGCCCGAGGCTGTGTATGAGCGATTCATGAAGATGCGCCCGAAGGAATTCTCTGGGACATCTGACCCCATGGTTGCCGAGGGATGGATCAAATCCCTCGAGGTTATCTTCGATTTTATGGAGCTGGGGGACGCAGACCGAGTCCGATGTGCCACCTACCTGTTCACTGGAGATGCCCGCTTATGGTGGGAAGGAGCTTCGGTAGCCCTGACATTGGCTACACTTTCTTGGACCCGCTTTACGGAGGTCTTCTACTCCAAGTATTTTGCTGAGGAGGTTCGCACCAGGCT
Organism: Primulina tabacum; assembly: GCF_025594145.1. NCBI lineage: Eukaryota > Viridiplantae > Streptophyta > Magnoliopsida > Lamiales > Gesneriaceae > Primulina > Primulina tabacum. Next base: position 10,965,389 of record NC_134562.1, read on the forward strand.
GACCACCGAGTTCATGAGCCTGAGACAGGGGGATATGTCGGTTACGGAGTTTATCCGTAAGTTCAAGAGGGGCTGTCACTTTGTGCCCCTGATAGCGAATGATGCCAAAGCCAAGCTGATGCACTTCCTAGTGGGCTTACGGCCGATCTTGCGCCGAGATGTTAGGGTATCTGACCCTGCTACTTATGAGGTTGCCGTCTCCAAGGCCTTAGCCGCAGAGCAGGATCTGCGGGATATCGAGAGGGATCGCCAGGGCAAGCGCCCAGTCCAGGCACCGCACCGCCCTCCTCCTCTTCAGTATCAGCAGCAGAATAAGAGGCCTTTTCATGGACCGCCCAGGAACAGAGGCCAGCAGCAGCAGCAGCAGCAGCAGCGGGGACGCCCAGCCCCGAGGACTCAGGAGCACCCAGTCTGTCCCAGGTGCTCACGTCGCCATCCTGGAGCATGTATGGCTGGCTCAGGAAAGTGTTTTAAGTGTGGCAGTCCAGACCACATGTTGCTGCAGTGCCCTCAGAGGAATCTGCCTACCCAAGGCAGAGTTTTTGCTCTCCATGCCGCGGAAACCAACCCGGAGACGATGTTGTTGACAGGTACCTTTAAACTTTAAGTTATTCTTCGAATTTCCGCGTTTTGGGAATCGGGATTTAGATTTTGAACTTAGAACTGTTATAGGATTGCATGCTCTACTCAGATTTATTTCGGGGAAATTAAGCTAGAGGAACCTAGACCTTTGTGTTTCTATAAGTTTAGATCTTGTAGTGGGATTCAACTTAGAGCTCCGCTCTTTCAGGGAGAATTTTTATATCTGGTTCCGCTACCAAGGCCTTGATAGATTCAGGGGCCACTCACTCATTTATTTCGGAGGTCTTTGCAAACTTTCTCAAGATCCAGACCATTGGGCTAGATACAGCCTTTTCAGTAGTGTTGCCGTCAGGCGAGGAGATGGCAGCTACCAATGTTATCCGAGATATAGACCTTGAGCTGCACGGTAATCTTGTTTATGCGGATCTGATTGTGCTACCGATGCCGGAATTTGACATCATCCTAGGGATGGACTGGCTATTGAGGAACAGAGTGTTGATAGACTTTCAGCGGAGATCCGTTCTTGTCCGACCGCCTGGAATGGAGCAGTTCTTATTTGAGCCGGACAGGTACTTTCCTTTACCGCGCATTATTCCTTATGTTCAGGCTAGGAAGCTCATGCATAGAGGGTGTCGGGCATTTTTAGCAACCCTTTTATCTGTCCCCGAGGAACCCAGCCTGTCAGCCTCAGATGTTCCGATTGTTAGAGATTTCTTAGACGTTTTTCCCGAAGACGTCTCTGGTATGCCACCAGAGAGAGAGGTCGAGTTTTCCATTGAGCTTATGCCAGGTACGACTCCGATATCCAAAGCGCCATACCGACTAGCACCGACAGAGATGGCAGAGCTTAAGAAGCAGATCCAGGAACTTCTCGACAAGGAGTTCATTCGCCCGAGCTTTTCTCCATGGGGCGCGCCAGTCTTATTTGTGAAAAAGAAGGATGGTTCGATGAGGCTTTGCATTGACTACCGGGAGTTGAACAGGGTTACAGTGAAGAATAAATACCCACTGCCGAGGATTGAGGATCTGTTTGACCAGTTGCAGGGAGCTTCGATTTTCTCCAAGATAGATCTGCGTTCTGGTTATCACCAGTTGAGGGTGAGAGATGCTGATGTCTCGAAGACAGCTTTCAGGACTCGTTATGGCCACTACGAGTTCCTAGTGATGCCGTTCGGTCTGACGAATGCGCCAGCGATCTTCATGGATCTAATGAATCGCGTATTTCAGCCGTACCTCGATCAGTTTGTGATAGTGTTCATAGATGACATTCTCGTCTACTCCAAGAGTCGGGAGGAGCACAGCAGGCATCTGACCACAGTGTTGCAGACATTGCAGAAACATAAACTATTCGCAAAGTTCAGTAAGTGCGAATTCTGGTTAGAGAAGGTGGCGTTCTTGGGCCACATTGTTTCTAGCAGTGGCATTGAGGTAGACCCGGCGAAAGTTGCAGCAGTCAGAGATTGGGTTGTGCCTCAGAATGCATCAGAGATCCGCAGTTTTCTTGGGCTAGCAGGATATTACAGAAAATTCATCCAAGGATTTTCCTCTATCGCCGTTCCACTCACAGCACTGACAAAGAAAAATGTGAAGTTTTTGTGGAGCGAGGAGTGTCAGAAGAGCTTCGATACTTTGAAGCAAGCTCTTATCTCAGCACCCGTTTTGGCTGTACCGTCAGGATCTGGTGAGTTTGTCCTTTATACCGATGCTTCGAAGCTTGGTTTAGGTGCAGTTTTGATGCAGCATGGGAGAGTGATAGCGTATGCTTCTCGACAGCTGAAAATCCACGAGAAGAACTACCCCACCCATGATCTGGAGTTAGCGGCCGTAGTTTTTGCTTTGAAGATTTGGAGGCACTATCTGTATGGAGAGAAGTGTCAGATCTTTACCGACCATAAGAGCCTCAAGTATTTCTTTACGCAGAAGGAGCTGAACATGCGTCAGAGACGTTGGTTGGAGCTTGTGAAAGACTACGATTGTGACATTAGCTACCACCCGGGTAAAGCTAATGTAGTTGCGGATGCTTTGAGCAGGAAAGTCGCAGTGATGGCTCATTTGACGATGCAGAAACCTCTTCAGATTGAGATGCAGAGGTTTAATCTTGAGACTTACCCTCGAGGTAGAGTTCCTCGTTTATCTACCTTGACTATCCAGTCCTCTCTTTTTGACCGTATTCGCAGCGGTCAGGCAGCAGATGAGCAGTTGGCACAGTGGAAGAAGAGAGATGAAGCTAAGGGCAGTGTTTTGTATTCAGTCAGCGACGGTATTGTGAGATACCGAGATAGGATATGGGTTCCTAGCAGTGATTCTATCCGAGCAGATATCTTATCAGAGGCCCATACGTCCCCGTACTCCATTCACCCTGGGAGTACGAAGATGTACAAAGATCTGCAGCTATTGTATTGGTGGCCAGGAATGAAGAAGGACATCAGGCGTTTTGTATCCGAGTGCCTGACTTGCCAGTTAGTGAAGGCCGAGCATCAGAGACCAGCAGGTTTGCTCAAGCCTCTTCCTATTCCCGAGTGGAAGTGGGAGAACATTACCATGGACTTTGTGACCGGATTGCCGAGGTCAGCCAGAGGATCGAATGCTATCTGGGTGATTGTAGATCGTCTTACCAAATCAGCGCACTTCTTGCCCATTAAGACGACTTTCACCATGGTTCAGTATGCAGAGCTGTATATCCGAGAGATAGTCCGACTCCACGGTATTCCAGTTTCTATCGTATCCGACAGAGATCCCAGATTCACTTCCTCGTTTTGGAAGAGTTTGCATTCGACTTTGGGTACGAAGTTGCTGTTTAGCACAGCTTTCCATCCGCAGACAGATGGACAGTCGGAGCGAGTTATTCAGATCTTAGAGGATCTTCTCCGTGCTTGCGTCATTGATTTCTCTGGGAGTTGGGAGTCGAACTTACCATTGGTAGAGTTCACCTATAACAACAGTTTCCAGTCGTCTATAGGTATGGCTCCGTATGAAGCGCTGTATGGTCGCAAGTGTAGATCTCCTGTTCATTGGGATGAAGTAGGAGAGAGAGCAGAGTTGGGTCCAGAAATTGTTCAGCAGGCAGCAGATGTAGTAGTCAAGATCCGTGATAGGATGAGGACTGCCCAGAGCCGACAGAAGAGTTATGCCGATCAGCGGAGGAGAGAGTTAGAGTTTGCAGTGGGCGATCATGTCTTCGTGAAAGTGGCACCTATGAAGGGTGTCATGAGATTTGGCAAGAAAGGGAAGCTCAGTCCGAGATTCATTGGACCGTTTGAGATCCTCGACAGAGTTGGGACGCTAGCGTATCGTGTGGCTCTTCCGCCAAATCTGGCCGGAGTACACAATGTCTTTCACGTCTCCATGCTGAGGAAGTATATGGCAAATCCTTCGCATGTGCTGAATTTCGAGCCGTTGCAGCTTACTCCGAACTTATCTTATGAGGAGAGACCCGTGCAGATCCTAGACAGACAGGAGAAGAAACTTCGGAACAAGTTGGTTAAGCGAGTCAAAGTCAAATGGCTCAACCATTCAGAGGAGGAAGCTACGTGGGAATCTGAGCCGGAGATGAGAAGTCGATACCCTGAGTTATTCGGTGAGTTCTAATTTCGAGGACGAAATTTATTTAAGGGGGGGAGGATTGTAGGACCTGTAAATCAGTAGACGTATAAGCCATGCATAATTCCAGATTTTTAAATTTAATTGACTTCATTGCATGATTATTTTAAATGCATTTGTTTGAAGTTAATTATTTCATTATTTCAGTTCAGTAGTTTGATTTTAGCATTTCAGTTATTTCAGTGAGGCCGGACTGGAGTTGGAGTTTTGAGATAGAATTTAAGATTTGAGAAATATTTCCAGAAGTTAATTTAGCTAGCAAGTAAGTTCATTTAAGTTAAAAAAAAGAAGTTTAAGGAATTATTTAAGTTAGTTGAGGATTTTAATTTAATTATTGGAGGTGATTAAGAAATGAGCTCATTTAAGTTACTTAATTAAGGGGTTAGTTCACTAAATTAATTAAAGGATTAGTAAGGCTTTCAAGGATTATTAGTTGACTAGATAACAATATTTCCCCTTCATTTTATTGCAATTTTCGGCCCCCATAGTTGCTAGACAATTTAATTGCCAACTCATCAACCTTTTGACCATTTCTTTGCATGTAAGTTGTAGGATAATTCTAGGATTTTTGGGAGCACAATTTAATTAATTAATGGACATATCCTAGTCTAGAATCAAGCAAAATTTCGGCCACTACCTCCTAGAAGCATCCACCAACTCATTTGATATCAATTCAAAATTCAAATTCAAAAGGGGAGTGGACTTGGTCTTGATATGATCCTATTTTTGTGCACCCTTCTCCTCACCTTCATAACCACTCAATCCCTCTCCCTCTCCACCGAAATACCTCACCATTCAGATCCATTTTCAGTGTAGAAAAATCGTGAGTCTTAGCTAGAGGGAAGGCAAGAAAAATCGAGAACTAGAAAGAGCAAGAGAAGCGCTCCACCTCCTCCGTGCCGCGTCGTTGTTGTTTCGTTCGTTTTCTTTCCAAACGAAACCAGGCATGTCTAGATTTCTTTCAAACCTCAATCAAGTCATATTATCATTTATTTTTCAGTACATGATCATGTTTTAGCAAGCAAAAACCGAGATACATGTCAAAATATGTTTGGAACACACATGCAGAATTTCGGCCCTTTCATGACAAGCTTCACGTTTTTTTCTGAGTTTTGTGGTTTCAGGTGATTGGTTCGATTCCAGGCTCCCAAGGTGGCTTGTATACATGTATTAGGATGCATTAGGACCATGTTGGTCCATTCAAACCAGCCCCATGCTTGCTGGAAATTCAGAATGACAGCAAGTCCCTTAGGTGCAGAAAAAGGTGGTTCGAAATTTCAGTTTTTGTGTCAAGGGGTTGGATCTGATCTTGGCTGCCCCAAGGGCCTATAGCCATGGTTGGATCACTTCCCTAGCATGTCTAAGACGTGACTAAGTTGCCCTTTTGGTGGCTTGGTCCATGGCTCATCGGTTTTTAAATAATCAACAAGAACAGCCCCTTTCCCCATTCGGCCCTTCCATTTTTCAGCATATGGTTCGTTTCTTTTGTTGCTTGGTGTGGATCTTGGTTGGCCTATGGCCCTTAGCCACGGTTCATATCATGCTCCTAGATGTCTAGATCATGCCATGGTCAATCAAATGGCCACTGGAACGACGCAAGACATCGATCATAGCATAAACACTACACACGCATGCACGTTGCTCTCGGTTGGACCCTTCGGTTAAGATTTGGTGTGATGCGGATTGTGGCTGGCCTAGGGCCCTTAGCCATGGTTCAAATCATTCCTTGGGATGCTGGTAAGAGTCTCTGGTCGGTGGTTCACGCCCCTAATGGCCGATAGTCTCGAAACCAATGCAAGTCTTGTAGTGCGCAGCTGCTGTATTTTTGACAGCAAGTATGCTGCTGTTCAGAAGCGTCGTTTGAGTTCTTGGTTGGCTTTTAGCCCATGGCCTTGGACTGGACAGTGCCTCATTGAGTTAGGAAGGTCATGTTTTCGACCGTTCGTCATTTGGATCATTTTTTAGGTCGTACGAGAATTTACGGTGCAATGTGCCAAATTGACTCTCGAAAGAGCGTTTCGTGTTTTGGCCTCCATTCCACCTAGATTTCGACCCTATCATTTTAGGAACATTATTTTATGATTTTTCAGCGTATTTTAATCATGACTATACGTCGGTTCAGTGTCGGTTCAGGTTGGCTCGGAGTCATGATTAAATGCGAAGTCATTAGGCGTCATAGTCGCATCTTTTGAACGTAAATTGCATAGTTGGTCATGTTTAAGCCATTGCATATTTTTCATGGCACAGTTAGGTTGCAGCGAGCCTGGAAACGATCCCATCCAATCCAGTTGGTAAAATTACAGGAATTTTCATTATGCCAGTTAATTATTTTACGTGCATTAAATAGAAAATGATTATTTTTGAGATTTATGCGATATGGCTTGTGGTTCATTCACTATGTGGGAGTGTTATTTTATACGGTCGCCAGTGACCGATCAGTTCAGTATGGTACCACCCGGTCGCCAGTGACCGGCCAGCTCAGTTCAGTTTCAGCCTCCCCGGTAGCCAGTTACCGATCAGTTCAGCTTAGTGCAGTGGCCACAGGCGTAAAACATAATCTCAACAGAAAATTTTACCAGATATTTCAGTACAGGCTCCAAGGAGCAAATATTTTTACAGTGATTTCCAGTTCAGTTATGCACGTATTATAATTGCTCAGTACGTATTATTTTCAGTATGCCTCAGGACAGGATATGTTAACTCATGCATATTTTAAATTCAGATTTTTACTCGTTACCTGCGATTTATGCATGCTGAGTCTTTAGGCTCACTAGACTTGATTGTTGTAGGTACTGATGAGGCCAGGGCCGAGGGCGGGGACCAGTGAGCCAGCTTGGGTCGGCAGTAGTGGCACCCGAGGACCTCAGAGCAGCAGTTGTTATTTTCTTCGCAAACAATTTTTATCAGTTGTTGGATATTTTTAAATCGTTGTTGTTGGCAAAACTTTAATTTTCTTCCGCTGCAGTATTTTGAAATATTGAACTTGATTCACCAGTGATTTTATGAATGAGGCCATTTAAGTTCTTTTAAAAAGAAAATTTTTAATTTTCCGCAAAATTTCAAGCAAGGAGTTCGAGGGCCTTCTCAGGGATTCCTTGTCTATTCAGGTGATTTACTGAAATCGAGCCCATCATTGGCTGATTTGCTAGTGGTATGCGAGTTTGCAGAGGTTTTCTCCGACGAGATTCCGGGATTGCCTCCGATTCGAGAGATAGACTTCAGTATTGAGTTGATGCCAGGTACAGTTCCGATTTCGAGGGCTCCGTACAGAATGGCACCGATAGAATTGAAAGATCAGTTGGAGGAATTACTGGCCAAGGGGTACATCAGACCGAATGTTTCTCCTTGGGGTGCTCCAGTACTATTTGTCAAAAAGAAAGACGGTTCAATGAGACTTTGCATTGACTACCGGCAACTGAACAAGGCGACGGTAAAGAATAAATATCCCTTGCCTCGTATTGATGATTTGTTTGATCAGTTGCAGGGTTCTTCAGTATATTCCAAGATCGATCTGAGAACTGGATATCATCAGCTGAGAGTCAGGGATTCTGATATCTCGAAGACAGCGTTTAGAACCAGGTATGGACATTATGAGTTTATTGTCATGCCTTTCGGTTTAACAAATGCTCCAGCTGTGTTTATGGGATTAATGAACCGTGTGTTTCAGAAATATCTTGATGATTTTATGATTATATTCATTGATGATATTTTGATTTATTCGAAGAATATGATAGAACATGCTGAACATCTGATAACTGGGTTGAAAATTTTGAGGGCTGAGAAATTGTATGCCAAACTGTCGAAATGTGAGTTTTGGCTGAGACAGGTTGTATTTCTGGGTCACATCATATCTGGTGATGGAATTTCAGTTGATCCTAGTAAGGTTGAGGCTGTGATAAGTTGGCCGAGACCGACATCTGTTCTAGAGATACGTAGCTTTATGGGTTTGGCAGGATATTATCGCCGATTCATTTAAGATTTCTCGAGTATTGCTAAACCTATTACGCAGTTAACTCAGAAGAATGCTCCATTTGTCTGGTCTGAGGAGTGTGAGTCCAATTTTGTTGAGTTAAAGAAGAGATTGACCAGTGCTCCTGTGTTGACTATTACGTCAAGTACTGGTGATTTTGTTGTATATTGTGACGCTTCTCACAGAGGGTTGGGTTGCGTGTTGATGCAGAGAGGGCATGTCATTGCTTATGCTTTGAGACAGTTGAAGCCACATGAGACTCGCTATCTAATTCATGATCTTGAATTGGCGGCCATTGTCTTTGCATTGAAGATTTGGCGACATTACCTGTACGGTGAGAAATTCGAAATCTATTCTGATCATAAAAGCTTGAAATATCTGTTTCCACAGTCTGAATTGAATATGAAACAAAGAAGATGGCTTGATTTGCTGAAGGATTTCGATTGTGAAATCAAGTACTATCCGGGAAAGTCCAATGCAGCAGCGGATGCACTGAGTCGTAAGGTATGTTCTTTGTCCTTATCGACAATAGGTGTTTCAAATTTGATAGAAGATTGTTGTTTTTCTGGATTAGCATTTGAAACAGATTGTCAGCCTCTGAGATTGTATGCTATTCAAGTCGAATCAGAGCTGATTTTGAAAAATTAAAACGGCTCAAAAAGTTGATCAGAATGTACAAAACTCAATTGAGATGGTCAGATCAGGTCATCGATCAGAGTATCAGGTACGTGATGATGTACTGTATATGAATAACCGTATTGTTGTGCCAAATGTTTCAGATTTGAGACAACGGATACTGACAGAAGCGCACAGCAGTCGTTTTAGCATTCATCCTGGTGGCAGAAAGATGTACAATGATTTGAAAGGACAGTTTTGGTGGAAACAAATGAAGACTGATGTTGCAGAATTTGTTTCCAAGTGTCTGAATTGCCAACAGGTGAAAGCAGAGAGAAAGAAACCAGGAGGTCTACTGCATAGCTTATCGATTCCAGAATGGAAATGGGATCACATTTCCATGGATTTTGTGACGCAGTTACCGCGATCCTCCCGAGATTGTGATGCGATTTGGGTCGTTATTGACAGATTGACCAAATCAGCATGTTTTATTTCGTACAGAATGACGTACAGATATGACCAGATGGTAGATATTTATGTCAGAGAAGTGGTCAGATTGCATGTTGTGCCGAAGTCGATTGTATCAGATCGTGATCCTCGATTTACTTCACACTTTTGGCACAGTTTGCAGCATGCTCTGGGTACTACATTGCATTTGAGTACTGCATATCATCCTCAGACAGACGGTCAGTCAGAGAGGATTATCCAGACATTGGAGGATATGCTTAAAGCTGTAGTACTAGATTTTGGCACTAGTTGGCAAGATTCTTTGCCACTTTGTGAGTTTTCTTATAACAACAGCTATCAGACGAGTATAGAGATGGCACCGTTTGAAGCGTTGTATGGCAAAAGTGTAGATCCCCTCTCTGTTGGGATGATATCTCTGAGTTTGGACCCGATATGATTAGAGATATGACTGAGAAAGTGAAGATGATTCAGAAGAGAATGAAGACAGCTCAGGACAGACAGGCCAAATATACGAATATTCGACGCCGACCTCTAGAGTTTGAGCAAGGAGATAGAGTATTTTTAAAGATCTCTCCTTTCAGAGGCGTTATCAGATTTGGCAAACGAGGGAAGTTGTCTCCTCGTTACATTGGTCCTTATGAGATTCTGGAGAAGATTGGCACTCGTGCTTAACGACTTGCTCTTCCGCCTTCTCTATCTGTAATACATGATGTCTTTCATGTATCTATGCTGCGGAAATATCTCCCTGATGATTCTCATATTATTCAGACAGACGAGGCCGAACTTGATGAAAGTCTGAGTTATGTTGAGAAACCTATTCAGATTCTTGATTGTAAAGAAAAGCAGCTCAAAACGAAGACTATTCCGCTTGTGAAAGTCCAGTGGAGTCGTCATGGCATTGAGGAAGCTACCTGGGAGACTGAATCAGATATGAGACAAGAATTCCCAGAGTTATTTCACTGATGTGAGTCTTTTATTTTAGCTTCTGTTATATCTTCTTATCTTATGTGATCTGATTGCCTGCGATTTCGAGGACGAAATCATGTCTCAGAGGGGGAGAATTGTAAGGCTCTTGACGAAAATCTGGAGGATGGCACGTGTGATTTGCATGCAATATATATATTGGTTTCTCTTTCATTTCTTTCTCAGCAAAACCGAGAGATTCAGAGCAAATTCCCTCAAAGTATCATTTTCTTTAGGAATTTGATTGTGTGAGTTTCGATTATCAAATTTTGAATCCGACTTCAGTACTGTGTTCCAATCGACGCAGGCTACAACTGGACGTATGTTTTATTAAGTTTTGATATGATTTGAAACTATGATACTGTCAGAATCGGATATGATTCATATATGGTGTTCTCGACATGCTAGACATCGTATAATCGGAATCGGATTGAAGAACAGATACCGTATGGAATTGTTATTATTTTAGAGTTGATTTGATTAAGATTGATATCAGATTTGTGTTGTATCGATTATGAGTTGTGATAATTGATATCCGTTGATATTGTATTAACGAAGATATTCAGATTGTTCCGTTATGCCGTTGATTTTGAGTCAGATTCAGATTAATCAGATTCGGTATTGATTTGAGCAGTATATTGATATTGTACTTCTTGATATTGTCATTGCTAGATTGAGTATTGACAGACTTCGAATTCCAGACTTGAACGTTGTCAGAACTGCAACTAAAGAAAGGTATAAGTCAATGTGGTACCGGGAGAACGACTCGAGTATGATATGCTTGAGTTTCCCTAAATCATATACTTATTGTTATTGTGTGCATTGATTTGAATTGATATACTTGTTCTATTGATTTATAGAAAGCATGTATTAGACGAGTATTAGACGAGTGATCTTGTGACATAGGTGTCAGATAGTGATGGAATCGTCACTGGCGCATTGCACATTGTCATAGGATAGTGATTTGGAGAAAGTGCCAAAGACTATGACGGATAGGTCAAGACACCAGATGTTTGGTTATATCGATGTTGAATAGAATTGGAGTTTCTTCTATTACTGATATTCGATATGGAATACCAACGTCTGGAAACCGGGATCCCTAGACTAAGATTGAGTCTAGTCTGAGACGTGGAGTCACGAGTCTGATTGACTATTTTATATTTGTTATGTTTCAGATTTTGATACATGTTACTGATATCTGTTACATGCTTTTACATTTTTTATATGATTACATGTTTCGTTGATTTATACTGGGATATATTTCTCACCGGAGTTATCCGGCTGTTTTCGTGTTTGTATGTGTGCATGGCAATAGGTGGGACAGGATCGGGGTCGAGGAGATGAAGAGAGATCGTGATTAGAGTGAAGACTACGAACCATGATTAGAGATAGGGTTTGGACACTTGATATTTAGTTGTTAAACTTTAGTTTGAATGATTGTATATAGTACAAAACTTGTACTTTAATACTGACATGTATATTAGAATGTATTCCATTACGTTCCGCATTTAATACTGTATTTAAAAAAAAATTAGACCCTGTTTATTATAATCGATTAAATTGTCCCATTGATGATTAAGAGCATGATTAGCGTCCGGGTCCCCACAACAGGTGGTATCAGAGCGATAGATCCTCTAGATTGAGATAGAAGCTAGTTAGCGGGGTAGATTGAGTATTGGGAGTCGTAAAAAATGTGGTAGACTTATTCGAGTATCTGAAAATAATTTAAACATGGATGATAATTCAATTAATCAAGATAATAATAATAATAATAATAATAATAATAATAATAATACTAATAATAATAATAATAATAATAATAATAATAATCAAGAACATGATCAATTAAGAACACTTATGCACCATATGAACCCTATTAGAACTAGTGCCCCATCTTGTTTAGTTTTTTCCTCCTGATGCATCTAATTTTAACTTTAAACCTCAAATTATTAAAATTTTACCAAATTTTCATGGCTTAGATTATGAAAATCCATATTTACATCTAAGAGAATTTGAGGAGTTTGTAACACTTATAATGATCAAAATTGTAGCATGGATATAGTTCGATTAAATTTTTTCCCTTTTCTTTGACAGATAAAGCTAAAACATGGATGTAAAATTTGAGATCGAGTTTAATAACATCATGGGATGAAATGCAACAAAAAAATTTCAAAAAAATTTTCCCTTCCTATAGAACAAACTTTTTTAAAAAACAAATTACAATTTTTTCTCAAAAACTAGGAGAAACATTTTATCAATATTGTGATAGATATAAAGAATTACTTAATACATGCCCACATCATGGTTTGAAACATGGATAATAGTTTCTCACTTTTATGAAGGTCTAATACCTAAAGATAGAAAAATGATAGAATTCATTTGTAATGGAACTTTTGAAGATAAAAACCCATATGAAGCTATGGACTATGGAGTATTTGGATTCATTAGCAGAAAATGCTCAAAATTTGGATAATATAGGTACAATAGAAACAAAAATAACTAAAATCAATAATTCAACAAATGAGAGTGATATCTATAATCTTAAAGATGATATAGACATTCAAGCAATACTTGCATCTTTAGTAAGAAAAATTGAGTCATTAGATATGAAAAAGAGTGGTCAATTAAAAATTATTCAAGAAATTGTTTGTCATTTATGTGATATACATGATCATTCTACAAAAGATTGTCCAACATTACCTTCATTTAAAGAATGTCTCCATGAACAAGCAAATTATGTTAACAATTATAGAAAACCAATATTTGATCCTTTTTCACAATCATATAATCCTGGATGGAATAATCATTCTAATTTTAGTTGGAGGAATGATAACAATGCACAACCTTTACAAAAATATTTTAAAAATAACCAAAATCATCAACATTATATTCCCTATGTTACACCTCCAAGAAAAAACTTTGAAGACGTAATTCATGCATTTATCCAAAAGCAAGAGTCTACCAATATTCAAAACAGACAATCAATGAGTGATTTAAAAGAAACTCTTGAAAAATTTGCATCTTCACTTAATATTCATGAAAAAGGAAAATTTTCATCTCAATCTCAACCTAATCATAAAAATCAAAATCAAGAATTAAATAATAATAAAATTGATCAAATAAAATATGTTCTTACCCTTAGAAGTGGTAAAATAGTTAATAATCCATATAAAAATGAAAACAAGGATAATTTAAATTCAAAGAGTAAGGATGATAATCATGATACTTTTGAGAATGATGATACCTTAAATTCTGATAATAATATGGTGAATTTTAAATCATCTAGAATAGTAAATGAGTCAAATAAATGATTTAACTTAAAATTAATAATTTATTATATGTTAAAACCTGTATTTTAAAATTTTAGTTTCATTAAAATTATAAAATTATGTTTTTTATTATTGTTTGTTTATATTTAAATATCTTACTAAATATTCTTTATTTTCAGGTTTTTTACATGTTGGTAAAATAATGATAACTCAAGTTCCGAAATTCAAATTGAGTTGATTAAAATATGTTTTGAATCCTTGAGGAAGTATCTACAACTTTGCAGAGTTCACCCAATTGTAGATTGTCTGCAAGTAATATATTTTGTAATTACGAGATCGATCCACAGAGAGGTTATTTTAAATTTAAATCTATTAATTTATAAATTACCAAATACAAGAATGAAGTTTACAATTTATAAATTTTGTCAAGGCTCAAAGATTATTCTTTGTTTATGTAATATTGTTTAACAAAAATTAAAACAAAGGAACCACCATAAATAATGGTTCCAAGAAAAAGAAAATTAAATATTTAAAAACATACATAATATAATATATTTTTCACTATAAAAAATATCAAATTAACCGATATTTTATATATAGTACCTATGATTACAAATATGATTGTATAAATATTATATTTCATAAAATAGATGTTAGATTAAATCATTATATTTCATTTAGAACAACCGTTTCAACGGTACCAAGCATTTGATGTAAATTGATAACAACAAATAATTCATTTTTATACCTACAATAAAAAGAAGTTAGCTAAATGAAAAAAAATATAAAAAGAATATGCAAAATATAAACATTTTTACATGACCAAGAATTCATCCTCTTCACCTTAACATATTAGATTAAGCTTGTCACGAACTTACTTCTGATCAAGTCTACAATCATCACTCATAGTTGGGAAAGTGAAAGAAAATATATTGAAACTTAGAATTTTTATTTCCACACTAATACACACACACACTATATATTACAATGGGATATGATACTCCTCAACCTAGCACATGGCCTTTATTTATAGGCCAAATGAGAGAAAATGTCAAAATTTTTATTAATGTCACGTAGTTGTCATAGTCGTTTCTTTCCTCTCCAACTTCAATTCCATGGCCCTTTTTTGAATACTATGATCCACGACTTTAATCTCTGAATTTGACTTTGCTCAAAACAGCAAACATATAGGAAATTGTCTGTAGATGAATTTTGTCCTTTGGTTCACCTTATTTAGTTAAATATTGAAATAGTTATGATTTTTTTACTATAAGCTCGTCATAGTTAAAATAAATATGTCATCCTTTTGATATTTACACAATTTGATCGTGTTAATGAATTTTTTAGGCATTCATGTCTTCTGCAAAGTTGTAGATACTTCCTCAAGGATTCCAAACATGTTTCAATCACCTCAATTTGGATTTTTTAGCTTGAGTTATCATTATTTTACCAACATGTAGAAAACCTAAAAATAAAACATATTTAGTAAGACATTTAAATATAAACAAACAATACTAAAATAACATAATTTTATAATTTTAATTTAACTTAAATTTTAAAATACAAGTTTTAAAAAATAATAAATTATTAATTTTATGTTTCATCACACCCCCACACTATCTTATTACTAGTCTCTTAGTAATAAAATTTATCAAAAAATCACAAGCTAGATTATTTATTCTTTTTATATATTGAAATATGCAAACATATTAATTTTAAAAACAAAATCGTATGCCCATTTATGTATATATATATATTCATTTAATATAATAATATATTGTAACGTCTAACGTTTTAAAAGTGCGGAAATAAATTTTTAATTTTTTTTAAAATAAACACTTAAAATTTTTGCATGCATGCAACCTTATTAAAGAAAAAATATCATTTAAAAATAATCGTAAACATTTGACATTTAAAAGAAATATTACCGTTAAAATAATCGATCTCAATCGAAGCACGAACAAATAAAAGTATTAGAACTCATCAGTAAATCAAAATCAGTGTATAAAACTATCCATGTCAACTCATCTCTCCTAAAATCATGATGTGCGGAAAAGTGTGGTCCTCGGGTCGTGCGCACATCCAGGTCTGCCGGCTCAGAGTTCAGCCCCTCCAGTCCCCTCTAAACCATTATCACCTGCATCACACACGCCCAGTGAGTCTAAAGACTCAACACACCTGTACTGTGATAACAAAAACGTATACGTAACAAGCATCGGTGAAAAATATCGTATCAACATACATTTCATGTCTGCAGTAAAATCATATGCATAATCGTGATCTATCAAAACATGATATAATCATAGAATGTATCATCGTATCAACATATACGTGTTCATTTGTCTTAATTTGAATTCCGTTCGTCAGCTGTGACTTTCGTATTATCATGTCATTCGATGGATCCATCTATGTGTAACCGACGTACCCGGCGGCCTAGGCATCAACGTCAGCATTTCCCGTCCACTGTGCCCCAACCTATCGTTTCATCATGTCATCGTGTTATCGCGTCATCGTGTTAGTCACGACCAACTCCCATCCTTCAAAACGTGTCATCGTATTCACCACTTAAATAAAAGCATACATATACATAATTTTTCCTTTAAACCAAGCATGCAGCGTTTTTATCGTAATTCCATAAAAATCATGAACATGATGCGTAAACATTTAAAATATAGCAAATTTATGCTCAGGGCGCTACCAGGACCAAAATTTCACCCCGGGTGCAAAATAACCATTTTGCCCCTGGACCTCTGAAATTGACCCGAAGCTTACCAAACTCCTTAAAATGTCTCAAAACATATTTAAAAGCATTCTTAGACGTAAACCCATGCCCAATACCAAACTTACTCGATTCGTTATAAAACTTGGACCGGGGTCCCGCTTTTAACTCGAATCGACTCGAAACTTAACCAAATTCTTCCCAACTTTTTACCACATCTTATAAACACTTAAAAGGCCCTAAAACCATACAGAATCAGCCCTTAAACATTTCTGAATGGACCAAGATGCTGCCGGACAGTTTCAGCTATTCCCATCTCTAACCCTTCCAAGCACCACCCGATTTCTAGCACCCCTAGGCTCGCACCAGCTCGCACCAGTCACGAGCCCAGCCATCTAGGACCTAGAACAGACCCTAAGGGACTACCCAACCCGCGGAACCATCCCCAGGCACGCTAGAGATCACGATCACTCCCTGGCCTCCAAGGACCACAACTCGCGGCCGTTATTCTTAACCCACGCTCGATCGGTTTCAGCGATGGTTCCAGCCAAGTTCGAGCCGCCCTCTCAGCCTTCATTCAGACTCCACACAGCCTGGTTCCATCCTTGGATCACCTCTTGCACCGCTGGCTCCAACCATTCACGCGATCCCTTAAACCCCCACCAAACGCGACCACCCTCGTTCTCTAGGCCCTTCAACCAGCAGCCCCCGCCATGACCCTACACCTCGAGGCAGCCTATTGTCATCATGGTCAGTCCCTAAACCAACATGAAAACAGAAGCCCCTTCCACAGATCGAAGAAACCCTAAGCAACACAACAAAAAATGCAATAATAAAGTGCAAAATCGAAGGATCTATCATGTTCTTGGCTAGATCGAAAGATTTCATGCACACATGTATACACAACAGTAATATCAATGTATGTGATGCAAAAACGAAGGTACAATGCGTGCCTTGATGATTCCTACGAAAGAACGATGAAGAATGAACGTCGGGAGAGCGCCGGGGAATTTTTATTGCAAGAACAAGCAAAACTCGATGCTTTTCAGCTACTGGGGTGCTGAAACCGAGAGGGAGATTCTGAAATAAGGGAGTGTCGGCTGTGGGGGGTGCTAGGTTTAGGTTAAATGAGGTTTAGGTGTTTAATTAAATAGTAGTCAAATGGCTAATGGGCCCTAAATTGTATAATTAAAATCTTAAAAGAGTTTTAAGCCCAATAAGCTTAAAAGTAGGCCCATTAAATCCAAACACACTCCCGAAAATATTTTGTGTTGGAAAATTTTTGAAAATAATAGCCGAACCTTCAAAAAGTCTCCCGATTCGATAAAATTTACGTACCGATGAAAATTATGCTCTAGCAGGTAAAAATACCCAACAAATGCCATTTCTCGAAAAATACCTTTAAAACACCTTATAATAATTAATAAAAATTAATCGTGTAATAAAATAATTTTCCTGATAATTCTTCGGTCTCCGTTCCTCGTTCGGGCGCGAAATGCATCAAGAAACCCTAATGCATGAACTTTTAAAATTTCATTAATTAAATCCTATCATGCATGAATTATGCATAAAAATAATGAAACCTATAATTAAAAAAATTCCTAGATTGCATGCATTCAGGTTACGTGATTTAAATTCCTAGACCTTACATATATATTTAGATGTGCTGTTATTATTATTCTTATTTTCACATAATATATAAAGTAACAATATATATATATATATATTAAATTCTAAATTTTTTATAATAATATAGTCAAAAAAATAATTCACACCACCCGCCATAACATATATAATATCAAGAATATTTTTGTAAAAGTCTCAACTCCATATTCTTTCACATTAAAATATTTAATGAATAGATGATTTTCACTAATGGAGTTGAAATTAATATTAACTCTCATTGAAAAGGCTAAGTATTAAATCAGACAATTAAATAAACTAATATTGAAAACAAATAGGAAAATTTACAAAGAATCAAATCCCCTTTTTTCTTTTTCTCTTTTTTTTTAACGTGGCCGCAAAATATTACAATAACATAAATCAGATATTTCCGACTATCTTTGAAACTTATTCAACACAAACAAATCTTTCAGATTTTTTTTAGAACACATTGATAGTACATCAATCAAATATAGAAAAAATTACAATGAACAAGTACTTTACATCCCATTATTTATTTACTTTTTTAAAAAAATAAATATTTTTTTAGAGGATTTATATTTTTGTAATTAACTATTTTTTAATAATCAATAAAAGTTTATTAATTGTTTTCTCATTTCTCACCACTTACTAACAAAAGATATGTAAGTATGTATTATACTTTTACAAAAAGAATTGTTTCAATTATACATATTAACAACCATACAAACCATACTTTTAACTATATTCTCACAAAAATTTTAGAAATTATTTTATTTGAAAAAATGCACAATTATATATATATATATATATAAATTAGTACATATGAAAAACTATTTTTTCTTATAATCTGTAATTTGAATATAATGAATATTAAAATCTAGTGTATTGTGATTTTTCAATAATTATTAACTAATGCGTCTCAACTGTATTTTACTGACACCTTACTCAACATTGAAACTAAAAATTATTATTATTATTATTATATATGTATATATTTTTATTTTCATATAATAAAAAAAATTAAGAGGAGGAGAAGAAAAAGAAGAAGAAGAAGATATTATTCATAACTAAAAAAAATATTAAAACATACCGTTCAATCACAAGTTTAGCATCGCATAAATTTTCTTTTCTTAGTCTTGGATGTTGGCCAACTAAATTGAGATAAGAATGGATATGGTTCATGAATAAATCATTGCAGTAAATCAATATTTTCACCTTCACTTGTAGCAGAAACTAACATCCTTCGTGAAGCTAATGAAATAAATTCATGTTCCACAACATTATCAAGAAATGATAACAGTTTATCATAATAGTTGTTAACATTTAACAAACCAATTGGCTTCTGGTGGACTCTGGCATTTCTTGTGTTCAATAATCTGAGTAATTCGTTCATACATGTGGTCCACTTCATTTCTTCTCCTATTGTTGGTGTAGTAAGATTGGCTAAATAATCAGAATAATGCTTAAGACTTTACTTCCACCTGTATGCGCAGCTTTTGCAAATTTTCCCATGAGACCAACTTCACCACCACCATATACCAAATGAATCTTTTTTTTAGTAAGTATTATTCCAAGCTCTTCTGCTATTTCTTCGTAAATTGAATTTTTTCCTGCAGTAGATCCACAAAATACACACATATTTTTAATTTTACTTAACGTGGACGTT
This sequence comes from Primulina tabacum, assembly GCF_025594145.1. Classification (NCBI taxonomy): domain Eukaryota; kingdom Viridiplantae; phylum Streptophyta; class Magnoliopsida; order Lamiales; family Gesneriaceae; genus Primulina; species Primulina tabacum. The sequence goes on from NC_134562.1 coordinate 10,984,885, forward strand.
GACATGTTGAAAAATATGTTTTATATAATTGTTAGATCACAGCATATGAATTTATAAGCATAACGTGCCGAAAGTCAATATTTGAACAATAAATTATTATTTTTAAAAGAAATTAAAAAAATGACATAAAATTAAAACACATATATACAGCGTAGTTGTGGGGCCCCGGGTCCGACATTAATACTAATAATTATAATTGTAACAAACCAAACGATTTAGTAAAACACATAATCTGTGGTTCACAAACCGACATAAAAATTGTCAAAATAATTTAAAGGTTCTCGAATGTTTGAAATATAATTTTTAACACGCCAAAATAAACTAGTGAGCCAATGTAGTCCAAACATCATCAAATAGCTCGTAAGACTCGAGAATCCCACTCTAACTCGTATCTCCTCACCTGGAGCTGGACTCTGGCATCCCAAGCCTCGCCTCACCTACCGTCAAGCACATGAAAACAAGAGGTAGCCGACGTGCCGGTGAGTTTAAACCCAATATGATACAATCAATAACATATGAGAATTAAAATGACAAATAGTTCATATGGAATTCATAACGATGCAATATAATGCAATGCATAATAGTTGTTAAATAAATCTCAAGATCAAGTGAATCATCTGGTCATAGGGTACCAAAGAGAAGAGAATCCCCCAGCAACATCCACCGACTCATTCGCTCAGGGTGGGGTGCTGTGTTCTACAATCTCCGGACTATGGTGTGCCTATAGAGAGTGTTCAGGCCAGAGCAGCGATCTCCGCATAAACTATGCCAACTCAACTATAGCCCCATACGTCCAACAAATCAATAAATCAAGGCGACCTCCGCCATATTAAATCTAAATCGAAAAGTTGCTCAATATGCAATGTAATGATGCAAATCAATATGAAACGACCATCGATTTTTTTTTCTAATCTTAAACCATAAATTCTAAATTACTAAATAAAACAATTTAACATAATCAACCATCATAATAATTTAACATATGAAATCTCAACTGCATAAAATAAATCCTAAATTATCACCTAGCCAAAACTTCCTAAACTGACCATTAAGAAGATCAACTAACAATAAATAAAGCATAAAAATATCTCTGAACGAAATCTTTATCATAAATCTTTAAATCATAAATCTATCTAGCTAGTCCGGAAATATAAAGGCCCTCAGGTGTGTATTGCTGCACTCGATCGACTCAATCGTCACCGCCTCCAAAAATCATCAAATCCTGCATCATACAAACTTAGTGAGTCTAAAAACTCATCACGTTCTAAACATGGATAGCAAATAATATATATACAATCACATGCATTAAAATCATACTTTTATTTAAAATAGTTTTTAAAAATAAATAAACCATTTAACATCATTTAAGCATAAATAAATCATTTAAAATAAGTTTTGAGCATAAATAAATCATTTTAAAAGTAGCTTTAATCATCATCATGAATCATATATCATAAAAATCATTTTAATCATAAAGCTTTCTATCATATATCATTTTAGGTGAAGTTTGATCCTTGAAAGTGACTAGCTTTTATCATCGTTCGACTGATCAGTCTTCAGCTCCACATGGCCCATGGGGGTGTGCACTAGGCTCCACCAAGGAAATACGATCGTAAAGGCTCCCTCGAGGGCCTTCTCCCATAGACGGACTTCCTCTGGGGCCTTTTCCCATAAATGAACTCCCTTTAGGGCCTTCACCCGTAAATGGGCTCCCTCTAGGGCCTTTTCCACTCACGACATCCCCATAAAATTGTAAGTTCACCGTCCTCAACATAAACGGATCCCCCACAAAGCATACATCATATGTCACAGTCAATTCACATCTCTAAAAATATTTTTCCTTTTCTTGAAAATCATATAATAGCACAACTTTCCCAAAAATAGCATTTTAGACAGTATAAATTACATAGATTTAAAATAAATCGTAAAATAACATATTATCATCAAAATAATCATTTTAAATCATAAAATATCATTTTACAAGCATTATGCTCCTTCGGGACGATGGCAAGCATTTTCGTATTTTTCTACGTGTAAAAAGACCGTTTTGCCCCTGGACGTAAAAATTCTCGATTTTATCTTTTCTTAAATTAAATGACATGAGATTATTCTAAATAATTATTTAAGCTTAAATATAATTTTTCATAATTTTTATAAAGCTCAAAACTAAGCTTTTCAATTAATTCTTTAATTATCGTTTCGTGCGGCGATTAAATCCTGAATAAATCCAAAACTCAATATTTTAATCCCAAATTTTAAACATAACATTTTTAGTATTTATTCTATCCTTAGGAGTCATGAACCGCACCCGTGGACCCATCGTTCTAATTTTTGTTCTTTAATTTTGTTTTTGACATCCAATCTAACATACCGAGCCATCTTCCAATTTACTCGAGCCACGCCCGAGCCACCTCAAGCCAAACCCTAGCCAACCCACCTAGGGACCCTACTGACCAAGCCCAGCCCAAAGAACCAGCTTCTAGCTCACCCAAACTCACCTAAATCGTGACCAAATTCTGCTTGCTGGTTGCATCTCATGCCCAAGAATCCTAAGGGCACTAGGACTCTTCCAGCCACTTGACTAGCGACCCTACACGACCCTAACCATCCTTGGACCAAGCCTAGACACGACCCAGACCATCCCAAGCCCTGGAACCCCAAGTACGAAGCTTTGAACCAAGCACAGCCACCCTGCGTGCTAGTTTTCTCTCTCTCAGTTCCCTCTTTTCCCTCGAGCCAGCAGCAACCCAGCCGCACCAGCCCCTAGCCTAGATCTTACCCATCGTCCTTGGACCCTATAGGACCCACCTGGCTCGCCCCCAGGCTAGCCGCAAGCCCCTTTTATCAGACACTCCAGAAACCTGCTCGCGCCTTGTGCTTCCCTCACGATCCCTCGAGCCAACGCCCAGCCCAGCCACTCCAGCCCCTAGCCCGACCCTTGCCCAACACTATAGGACCCTGATGGACCTACATAGCTCGCCCAAGCAACAGCAGCGCGTCCCCTAGCCGCTACTGCACACACACGAGCGTGGGGGAGAGTCTCACTTCATGTGGACTCTTCCCCAGCCCATGGCTCGAACCCTAGCCACCCTAGGACCCAACCCAGCCCTAAACCACGACCCTTAGGACCCAACCCCAAGACCTGGTCGAGCCCCAAGACCCATGCATAGTGATCGAACACTTTAAGCCACAACAAGCACACAAGCCTACAACAACTCTCGGTTCTTCTTTCTTCCCTTGTGACCTAAGGTTCCAGCGTAATTCCTATTGATTTTATCATGTTTCAATCACAATTTAAGCATATTTTTATCACGTATTGGTAGCGTGTCTGTTGGATTCAAAATGCTTTTCAAAGAAACGTAAAATCGTCGTGTTTTGAAAATATACGATCTACCGTTAAAATAATCGAATACCTATTTATTCAAGCATAAACAATTAAAAAAACAAAACATGCCTTTGAACGCTCAAATATACGATCTTCAGCGAGGGTGCGACTTTGGACGACTGGACGACGAAGAACACAAGCTTTTCTCTCCTCCTAAATTTCGAAAATTCTGAATTGTGTGTGCAAGGTGTTTCACAGTTGATGGAGGCTGAATTATTAGGTGTAGAAGGCTAGGTTTAGTTATTTATAAACTTAATTACATATTAATGGGTTTTGGTTTTGGGCTTGCAAGCTTAAGGGTAATTGGGCCCACTTTAATTAATAACATTGGGCCCAATAACACTTAATTAATTAAATAATAAAAGTTTATAAAATTAATTTCTATAAAATAATATTTTTGATCTTTTAAAACTCCTTGTTTACCCAAAACCGGCTTCCCGGGAAAAATCGAGCTCGACTCGTAAAATAATTCGAACTCCAACATTTTTAGAAAAATTAAATCATTTTTAATCATATTAGGAAGCCTTGCCATTATTTAAATAAAAATACATATTCTTGTCTTGGTCGTCCACGTTCTCCTTTTCCCTGCCTATTATCGAATATTCGGGTAAAATCCTTAATTTCATGTAATCATATCATATAATCATTTAATTAAGCAATCATGCTTTTAATCATAAAATAAATATCATGCAAGTATTAAAAACAATTAAATAAAACAATTAAGCAATTAAAATAATTTTGCATGCATTTGGTTTACGTAGGTTGATTTTTCGGACGTTACAATTCTCCCCCCCTTAAATTGAATTCCTTCTTCAAAATTTTCCTTGACCTGATTATTGTAAAGCTTAGATTCTCTCTAACTTAAATTCTACTCTTCAATTCGGTCATCAAAATCTTGAAAATTGAAATTCTAACACCAAAATTTCCCAAAGTCGACTCCTAAATCCAGCTCAAGTAGTGCATGCACCCTATTTTCCTCTAAGTTTTTCAATAACCCAATAAAATCCCATAACCGAATTTAACATTTCATGCAAGAAAAGCATCGAAAAAATGTTAAACAGCTAGGTTACCTCGAAATCAGTGTAGTGCCGGCTTTGTCTCATCCTCTGCAGCTTGCATCACATAGACTCTTCCAGTCATGGGTTGCCTAGGCTTGGTGCAATCCACAGCCTTGTGTCCCAACTCCCTGCAATTGACGCACTTGAAGGTGCCCTACATGCACTTGCTAGAATGTGGACGATTGCACTCCTTGCAAAGTGGTTTGTCATCAGCTTTCGGAACGTTTCTTTTAGATGGTTGCCCTTGTGATTTTGGTGGTTCTGGTTGCTTTGGTGGTCCCACATAGGGCTTCTTATGACTCTGATTAGCTTGCCGAGCACGGTTCCTCTTTCGCTGCATCTCCCAATCGATATCCTTCAATGACTGCTCGGCTCTAAAAGCTCTGGCAACTGCAGTAGTATAATCAGCAGGATCGACAAGGATCACATCGCATCGGATAGTCGGCCTCAAACCATCTAGAAAATGTCGTAATTTTTCAGCAGCATCATTGGCAATCAAGGGCACAAAGTGACAGCCCCTATCAAACTTCTGCACAAACTCGACAACAGTCTAATCCCCTTGACGGAGACTCATAAACTCCCTCTTAAGCCTAGAACGAACATCGGATGTGAAGTACTTGTCAAAGAACACTCTCTTGAATTCTTCCCAAGGCAATGTTGCCATGTTCACTCCTCGCTCCGCTCCGTCCAACCATAAAGAAGCGTCGCCTTTCAACAGATAGATAGTACAAAGAACTCGATCAGCATCCGCCATGTCCATATATCGAAAGATTACCTCTAAAGATCTAATCCATCTCTCAGCAACAAATGGATCAGTAGTTCCATGCAAATCAGTGGGATGCATCCTCCTAAAACGCTCATAAACTGGCTCCGATCGGACCCTAACAGCATCTCCTACGTGCTGCTCTAGTAAACGAGCCCCACCCTCTAGCACACGGGCACTAGCATCCTGACCATGTGGAGGCTGTGGAATATTCTCCTTCTGTCTAACCTCATCAGTTCTACGCAATATCCTTCTAGGAGGCATCTCTGTACACGTCGTCCAACCACGTAACCAACATGCATTTTAAAAAATTTTCATGCAGCATGCAACTAATATGTACATCATGCATCATATAAACATTTAAAGAATTTTAAGCATATAAAATATAAAGCAGTAAAAACTCACATATTTGAGGCGTGATTTCTTGAGCTTCTCGAAGTGACAGTACACAATCCTTTGGGAAAAACTTTGGCTCTGATACCAACTGAAACGACCATCGATTTTTTTTTGTAATCTTAAACCATAAATTCTAAATTACTAAATAAAACAATTTAACATAATCAACCATCATAATAATTTAACATATGAAATCTCAATTGCATAAAATAAATCTTAAATCATCAACTAACCAAAACTTCTTAAATTGATCTTTAAGAAGATCAACTAACAATAAATAAAGCATAAAAATAATATCTCTTAATAAAATCTTTAGCATAAATCTTTAAACCATAAATCTATCTAGCTAGTGCGGAAACATAAAGGCTCTCGGGTGTGTACTGCTGCACCCAATCGATTCAATCGTCACCACCTCCAAAAATCATCAAATCCTGCATCATACAAACCTAGTGAGTCTAAAGACTCAGCACGTTTTAAACATGGATAGCAAATAATATATATACAATCACATGCATTAAAATCATACTTTTATTTAAAATAGCTTTTAAACATAAATAAACCATTTAAAATCATTTAAGCATAAATAAATCATTTAAAATAAATTTTGAGCATAAATAATTTCTGAATGGTTTGATCTAACCTTTGAGCCTCTTTAATTTTTACAAACAACTCTAGCTCTGCCTGAATCGTAAATACTCTTATAGGTTGAGTATCTACCACAAAATCCAAACCAGAAAGACAACATTCTTCCACTAGATCAGATACACTGCTAGTGATCAAGGACATATTGCATAATTTTCTGCTCAAAGAATCGGCTGTTGCATTAGACTTGCCTGGATAATATTTTATTTTGCAATCATAGTCTTTCAACAAGTCTAACCAATGCCTCTGTCTCATGTTCAGCTCAGCTTGTGAAAAGAGGTATTTCAAACACTTATGATCAGTGAATATCTCAAATTTCTCTCCATACAAGTAGTGACACAAAATCTTTAAGGCAAAAACCACTGCTGCTAGTTCCAAGTCATGCACTGGGTATCTAGACTCATGTGGCTTCAACAGTTGTGAAGCATAGGAAACCACACAGCCATGCTGCATTAATACACAACCCTGTCCTCTATGTGAAGCATCAGTGTGCACAGTAAATCCTCCTACACCTGATGGAATAGTCAGAACTGGAGCATTAGTCAATCTCTGCTTAAGCTCAACAAAACTAGCCTCACAAGCCTCCGACCAAATAAATGGTGCATTCTTTTGTGTTAGTTGGGTAATTGGCCTCGCAATATGTGGTAATCCTTCAATAAATCTACGATAATAGCCTGCCGAACCCATAAAATTACGCACCTCAGGAACTGATGTCGGTCTAGACCAATTAACGACTGCCTCAACTTTACTCGGATCAACTGATATACCAGCACTTGAGATCACATGTCCAAGGAAAACTACTGGATCCCTGCAACTGATCAAATAAATCGCTGATACGAGGCAATGGATATTTATTCTTTATCGTTGCCTTATTCAGTTGCCGATAATCAATACACAATCGAATCGAACCGTCTTTCTTTCGAACAAATAATAACGGAGCACACCAAGGAGATACACTTGGTCTGATGTAACCCTTTGCTAATAAATCTTCGAGCTGTTCTTTCAATTCTTTCAATTCAATAGGCGCCATTCTATAGGGAGCTCGAGATATAGGAACAGTACCTGGAATGAGATCGATGCTAAAATCTACCTCTCGGGCTGGAGGTAACCCTGGAATCTCGTATGGGAATACATCCATAAACTCACATACCACTGGCAGATCTGCCAATGACGGACTCGGTTTCAGTAAATCTACTGAATATATAAGGAACCCCTCTGCTCCTTTCTGCAACAATGTACTCTTAGTCAAAGCAGATACTAAGGGAATCCGAGATCTGGAACCCTTACCGTAGAATTTCCACTCGTCAGCCATCTCTGGTCTGAACCTGACAATCTTCTGGAAACAGTCTACAGTGGCTCGGTACTTGGTTAACATATCAATCCCAACAATACAATCAAAATCAGCTAACCCAAGCACAATACAATTTAAATCAATCTCGTGGCCCTCAAACTGTAGTATACAATGTCTAACTGAAGTCATAGATATAAGACCACTTACCAACGGGGAAGAAATAGACACTACAACAGATAATGAATCGACAGGCAATGAATGCAACAATGCAAAACGCTCAGATATGAAAGTATGAGATGCACCCGTGTCTATCAACACATAGGCAGGATAACCGCAAAGAAAACAGTTACCTACAATCACATTATCTGGTGCATCATGGGCCTGTTCTTCAGTCAGTGAAAATACTCTAGCCTGCTGTCTGGGAGGTTGGCTCACAGCCTAGCTACCTCTGGCTCTGGGCTGTGTCTGTGTAGGAGTGGGCTGAATGGAATGAACAGATGAAGCTTGCCTCTCAGGCTGATCTACTGAACCAGATGCTCCAACACTCTTAGCCTGCTGTACACCTCTCTGGGGACAAACTTTGGCAAAGTGTCCCTGCTGTTGCAGATGTTGCATCGACCCATAACCACCCTGACACTGCTTGGTGGCATGTCGGCCTACACAGGAACTGCAATATACCCCTGTATACTGTGTACTCTGGCCAGGACCTCTCTGTCGAGACCCACTGGAGCTCGACGAACTGCTCCCTGATCTCTTAAACTGTTTGCCCTTTGCTTTCAACTAGTCTTTCCTTCCGCTGCTGCTACCACCGCTCTGAAATCTGAAAGGGGGTTGAACTCAAGGTTGTGGCGGTTTTGGAGTAGGAGCGACATAGGAAGTGCTTCGTTGCCTAAGCAATCCAGCTTCTGCCCCCTTGGCACGGTTCAATACTTCAGCAAAATTATTGGGCCTACCGGTATTCACCAAGGTAAAGATTTCTGGATTCAGGCCATTGATAAACTGATCCGCAACGGCTTCGTCATTGTCTGCGACATGAGGAGCAAATCGGAGCAATGCAGAGAACTTAGAAACATACTCCTCAATATTCAGTTGTCCCTGTCTCAAATTGGCAAATTCAGCACCTTTGTCTTTTCGTTAGGACACGGGGAAAAATCGCTGATAAAACTCAGTCTTTAACACCTTCCAAGTAATCTGCGTGCCACGGTGCTCCAATGCTCTTTTCGTAGTCAACCACCAATTCTTTGATACTTCTTGCAGTTGATGTCCAACCAATTTCACTCGTCGCTCGTCGGGGTAGTCAAGAGATTCAAATAACATCTCTATATCATCGAGCCAACTTTCACACTCAACTGAATTTTCTGTGCCCTTCAGTGTCGGTGGTCTAAATGACTGAAACCTTTTCATCAAGGTCTCCATCGGTGTAGCGGTCACATCCATCGAATCATTGGATGTACTGCCCTGTTCTGGTGCTCGACCTGCTGCTGGTTGCGGTACTCGTCGAGGCGGCATATCTGATTATCAAACAGATTAGTATACAATCTATATAATCTGTCTCAGCCCTCCTATGATCATATACCTCTGATCCAGAATCGGTTCTGATTCAGTCTTTGCGAATACATGCTGTAAATCAACTCAGATAACGAGACAACATGTAATAGGGAAAGCAATAAATCATGCTAGCACAAGAAAAGCAAGGAAGACGACTCGATCTACCCCGCTCATTCACTTCTATTTCAGTCTACAGAACCTACTGCTCTGATACGACCTGTTGTGGGGACCCGGGCTCTAACTCAATTTTTTTTTGGGATTAATTGGATAATTGCTAGAAAATGTGGGTCAAAATTTTGCTTTTAACATTAAATCAAATGTATATAAATCAAGAACAATAACTTTCTCTCTTTTATTTCAACAAACCTAAATACATGTCTTGTTTCATTTCAAAGGTATACAAACTAGTGTTCAATACTAACTACACACCACACGTAGTACATGTCTAGTAAGAAACCACTAGTAATCTTCTTCTATGCCCGTAATCTCCACGCTATCTCGATCTCTCATCTCTGTCGCGACCCAGATCCTGTCCCAGCTGTCGTTATGCATACATACAGACACAACAACAGCTGGAAACTCCGGTGAGAACAAATCCCAGTATAAAACATGTATACATGCATATACACAATATAAATCACGAAAATACTATCATGGATGTAATAAACAACAATACATCTTATAGACTATAAAACATAATCAGAATAAGTCAAGCAATGTAATTCAAACTCATAACTTTGACTCACTTCATATCTAATTCTAGGGATCCCGGTGTGAATAAGATGTAACAGGTCTCCCACCTACTCTCCCAATCGGGGTTGCGTTACATCTTATTCCTAAATTTGGTCCTGTCTGTATCGAATTCTACAATCGGAGTGAATCTTCCCCTATGCTTCGATATCACCGAACGTTTAGAAAATTGGCGTATCTACCAATGACTCTCCTGTCTCAGTACATATATATAAATCAATATAAAGTACAAACATAACAAGTATGTGATTTTGGGAAACTCAAATCGAATCTCATTTGAGTTGTATCTTCCCGAATTCACATGAATTATACCTTCTTGTCGTACAATCTTTGTCGTAATCGAAGTCTCAATGCCAAATCTGTCAAGATCAACTCTGAAACAACAATGTTGGAATGTACAATATCAATCCACAACTCAATTCAACACATGTATGTATCAATAATCAGTCTTGATACATTTGACGGCATAACGGCGTAATTTTTCGATACCGATCAATTCAACAACAATAATCAACTCTCACAATGAATAAGCAACACCATATACACATCATACTCTCAAAATCTGCATATTCTTAACTCAACATACGCTGGAATTCACAATAATCACAATATGATATCATTTCTTCGATCCGGTTGCATTTCTACAATGGCTAGAATCTTAAGCACATATCATAGAACTCACATCATAATTCTTCCAACACATAAATATCAAAACATGCTGGAAAGATATAAAAATATACCCTTTTTGAAGTCCTTGTCAAGAGGAACAAGAATCTTATCTCGGATCTAAATTCGGTTGGTTGGATTCTTCAAAATCAACACTCTAAGCTTGAAGGACTTGAAGAATATTTCATGTATGCTCTCGGTGGGTTTCTGAAATTGCTGTGCTGAAATGAAGACAACACTTGATATAAGCATGGTTAAGGACACATGTTTCATTCTTTGTTCAACACGCAAGACCGCGGGTGCGCTCCTTCTTGACCGCGGGTGCGGTTAGCTCACGGCATCCCCTTCCAATTTTCTAGAATCATCAACCGCTGGTGCGCTCAGTTATGTACCGCGGGCGCGCTCACCCTACTGTATCACATCCAAAATTTCAGAATAATGACCGCAGGTGCGCCGGCTTTTTCACCGCGGGTGCGGTCTTGCTACTATAAATCTTCCACATTTCATGAGTCAAAACCGCGGGTGCGGTCTTGTTTACACCACGGGTGCGGTCTTGCTACTGTAAATCTTCCACATTTCATGAGTCAAAACCGCGGGTGCGGTCTTGTTTACACCGCGGGTGCGGTGTGTGGGGACCCGGATGCTACTTATCTTCTTAATCGTTATTAGAATAAATTTACTAATCAAGTAATTAGGGCCATAAATTTTTTTTCTTTAAACTGCGGAACATAATGGGATTAATCTAATATACAAACAGTATAAAACTACAAGTTTTGTACAACATGCATTCTAGTTCCAAATTAAGGTTCAACTACTACAATCAAGTAATGAAACCTATCTACATCAAAGTCTGGAATCACCACTCTAATCTCGATCTCTCATCATCTTCTCGACCCTGATCCTGTCCCACCTGTTGTCATGCACACATACAAACAAGACAACAGCCGGATAACTTCGGTGAGAATTTAATCCCAGTATAAATCATCTATACATGCATTTCATATAACAGCATATATAAAAGCATGAAATAGATATCAAGACATGTATCATAATCTGAAATCATAAATTGATATCAAATAGTAATTCATACTCTGAACATGTATCACATAAGAAATACGAATCAATATAGACTCTGAGTCACACTCTGTGATTCTAAGACTTTGACTCAATCTCTCAGACTCGACTCATTTCTCATCTAGGGATCCCGGTCTGAATAAGAACGTAACAAGTCTCTCACCTACTACTACCGGTCGCGGTGGCGGTACGTTCTTATTTCTGGAATTTGGTCTAGTCTATATCGAATATCTGTAATAAGGATGCTATCCGTATCTGAAGCATCTCGATATACCAAACGTCCAGTGTCTTGGCAGATCCGCCAAAGACATGGCATGTCTGCCAATCCTATTCTGACAAGGTGCAATGGGCCAGTGATCCGTCTGTCAAACTCTAGCCCCTCTGTCAGTGACACACTCAATAACTATCTGTTATTCACTGCTTCTATATACATCAATAAAATCAACATACTTAGACAAAGCATACAAAAATATGAAAACAATAACATACACGTATGTGGTTTAGGGAAACTCAAGTCTAATCTGACTCAAGTCGATCTCCCGGTTAACACTGACTTATACCTTTCTTTTCGTTCTGTCGATCTGGTTCTGTTGAAGTCTAAAACTCACTGCCTGTCCAAAACAATCTGGCAATAACAATATCGAATACACTGTATCAATATATAGCTTAATTCAAACTCTGTTCTGATAATATCCAATCTACTGTATCAATATTCAATTCAATTTAAGATCTCTCAGTCTTATCAAATTTTGACGGCACAATGGTCCAATTTCCAAGTACCGGTAGTACAGATCAGTGTATATCAATCTCCATAACTCATAATCAATCGATTAACATAATCTGATACTAAATCGGCATCATTTCAATCCTATCAAATCTGATAAATTATAACAATTGTACAAATAGTCTGTACTTCGATCTGACTTCAAATACATACTGATCAGTATATCCAGCACACATAATAATAATCAACTCTCAATTCATAATCAGTAACAATACAAATATGATATCGATTCCTACTCAATATCTTCCGAAATTCATAATAATTCCATACCATATCTGTTCTTCAATCCGGTTTCGACTCTACGATGTCTACTATGTCTAGAACACCATAGATGAATCCTATTCGATTCCATCAACCTCATATTTTTAAATCATATCAAAACGTAGTACAACTTACGTCCAGTTGTAGCTCGTAGCGAGAGGAGCACGATACTGCGTTCGGATTCAAAATTCTGATACACGGATATTTCAAAATCACGATTTAAAGGTATGGGAAGCTTTGAGGAATTTGTTGAGGGAAAATCACGATTTCTTCTGCTGAAATCGTGAGGAATCAAGATCTATATATATATCTCAATTGCATGTAAAAACCTGTGGCTAAATCTTCATACTGCACGACGCACCGCGGGTGCGCTATACCTTGGACCGCGGGTGCGCTCGGTGTACTGATATACATCAATTTTTCCAGAAGCAAGAACCGCGGGTGCGCTATGCTTTTATACCGCGGGTGTGCACTCACCTTATTGTAGCAACACCTGCGGGGGCGCTTGCTCTGTCTGGTACCGGCGGTGCGCTGTCTTTCTTTCCACCAAAACGTTACCCTACTGGCCAGTCACCGCGGGTGGCCGGTAGACTTTGCTTGGCGCGGGTGCGGTCTCTCTTTGCCAAAACACCTCAAATTGCCTAACGCCGCTTCTTCCAGTCTGTTCTTCTATCGCCGGATTTTCCTACTAAGATACATTCATTTCATAAGTATCACACTTCAAATCTCGGGGCACTATAGCATTCTCCCCTCTCCAGAAAATGATTTCGTCCTCGAATCACAGGACAATCAGTCCGGCCTAAGCAATAAGATCCATTGCAATAAACCGGAACAAATACAGAAGCTGAACTTGACTACTCACATCAGAGCCATAATTTCTGGGAATTACCTTTATCCTATCAGATTCTGTTTTCCCAAGTAGCTCTGTTAATTCTTAATAATGTCTAATGAATTTTCAGGAGTGGAATAGTCTTCATTCTGAATTCTTCTTCTTCTATTGATTCTGATTCCAATCTGGAATATTAATTCAAGAAGTATAATGTCATAATACGACTTGAGGTAATTCTGATATAATCGATATCAAAATACTGGCTATACCATATCCGTATATACTAATCAACAACTAAAATAGATCAACACCATCATCTGTTACCAAGTCTGTTTATTGCCAAATCCATCAATATTTAAACTCTTGTTGTAATTACCAATAGCTGTCGACTGATATCGGCATATTTATCAAGTCTATAATGATCTGTCTTTATCCTCTTCCGAATCAATTCCAATTTTCTTTTATATCTCTGACTATGTCAGGTTCAATCTCAGGTACCATAGAGATATTATCGCAATAAATAGAGAATCTGCACTTCTTTCTGTACAACGGTTCCATCTCAATATTCGTTTGATAGTTGCGCTGTACGATAACTCACAAAATGGCAAAGAATCTTGCCCACTAGTGCAAAAATCAAGCACTGTAGTTCTAAGTATATCTTTTTAATGTCTAGATAGTCGGCTCTTACTATCTGTCGGTTTTGAGGATGATATATGGTACTCAGCTGTCACTTTGTACCTAGAACTTACTGTAAACTGTGCCAATGTACAAATAAACGAAAATTATGATCTAATCCAATCAATTCCGGCATTTCATGCAATCTGACCACTTTTCTGACATAAATCTATGTCATCGGGTCCTGTCTGTACGTTCTATGTACGAATAAAATTCGCAGACCTTGGTCAGTCAGTCATTCTTAACTCAAATCAATGCTCTCTTCGGCAGCATGCAATAGCTTCATCACGATTTCCCTGGGAAATGTGATCTTATTTTTCATTCAGGAATCGATATCTATAACCAATTTCCTGGTTTCTTTCTTTCGATCACCAGGGATGAATACTGAATTACTTCTGTACATATCTGACAATATCTTTCGTTTCAAATCCGAACACATCTGACACAATAAGTCAGTTATTCACATACTATACAGTACCACATACCTGATATTCTGATGATACCCGCTCCAACTATCGATATCAATTTCGGAACATTCTGATCAATTCCCGAGTCGCTTTAATTCTCAAAATCGTGTTCTGATTCAACTGGCACAATATCAAATTTCTACAGTCTACCATGTGTTTCAAATATTCATTCTTAAAAAACCGAAATATCAAATCAAATTCAGACATCAGTGATAGATAATAGCCTGGTAATACTCCTAGAACTGCCAATATCTAACACTGACGTCAATTTTAACCAATTAATCACGATCTCACTCCGCTAAGATCAACAGATATATCATCTTTGAATATAACAAGCCCTGAATATAACTTGTCTCAATCAAGATTCACATTTTAACAGTTTCTGTATACCATATCTCAGTTTTCAAAATATTCAATACCGTCTTCAAATATTCAAACAACTGAATAAATAAAGAGTCCCTCTACTCCTTTCGATAATACTCAAATCATAAATAACACGGATAGCAAGGAATTCTAAATTTAGAATCCTTACCGTACTATATTCATATCTTCGGCCATTTCAGGTCCGAATCTTACCATCTTCTAAAATCCGTTTATGGTAACTTTGGTACTTTATCAGCATAGCCATATCAGTAATGCAGTCATACTCAGACACACAACTATCTGTTATTCACTGCTTCTATATACATCAATAAAATCAACATACTTAGACAAAGCATACAAATATGAAAACAATAACATACACGTATGTGGTTTAGGAAACTCAAGTCTAATCTGACTCAAGTCAATCTCTCCGATTAACACTTACTTATACCTTTCTTTCGTTCTGTCGATCGTGGTTCTGTCGAAGTCTCAAACTCCCTGCCTGTCCAAAACAATCTGGCAATAACAATATCGAATACACTGTATCAATGTATAGCTTAATTCAAACTCTGTTCTGATATATCTAATCTACTGTATCATATTCAATTCAATTTAGATCTCTCAGTCTTATCAAATTTTGACGGCACAATGGTCCAATTTCCCAAGTACCGGTAGTACAGATCAGTGTATATCAATCTCCATAACTCATAACCAATCGATTAACTTAATCTGATACTAAATCGGCATCATTTCAATCCTATCAAATCTGATAAATTATAACAATAGTATAAACAGTATGTTCTTCGATCTGACTTCAAATACATACTGATCAGTATATCAAGCACACATAATAATAATCAACTCTCAATTCATAATCAGTAACAATACAAATCTGATATCGATTCCTACTCAATATTTTCCGAAATTAATAATAATTCCATACCATATCTGTTCTTCAATCCGGTTTTCTATTCTACGATGTCTACTATGTCTAGAACAGCATATATGAATCTTATTCGATTCCATCAACCTCATATTTTTAAATCATATCAAAATGTAGTAAAACTTACGTCCAGTTGTAGCTCGTAGCGAAAGGAGCACGATACTGCGTTCGGATTCAAATTCTGATACACGAAGGAAGTACGGGGGCGGTGTCTCATCAATGCAATATTTCATAATCTCATTTAGTGCCTCTCATTACATGTCATGCATACTCATATCTTCCGAATATCATATCAATGAAGACTGATAAATCTCAAGCCTTACATATTATGTAAGCACATTGTAGGATTTTAAAGCCTCCTAAGAGAAAAGCTTCAAAGGGTGAGGATAGCTCTTCATTGAGAGTTGTCGACGAGTTCGGCAAATTACTGAGTTTTAGAGCTTCGACAGGGTAGTATTGTAATGCCCGAGATTTTAGCTTAATACTTTTGAGTTATCATGTATTATGAATAAGGGAATGGAAGAACAGACATGGAGAAGCAACGTGCAATTTGAGTTTAGTTGCAAGTATAGTGTTGGAGAAGAAAGACCAGGGCACCCGCGGTAAAAGAGCTAGCGCACCCACGGTGGTTCTTTTGAAAATTTGGAGGTGGTACAGTAGAGTGAGTGCACCCGTGCCATAAAAGTGACCGCACCCGCGGTGTTGGTACAGTAGAGTCACCGCACCCGCGGTCAAAAATGCACCGCACCCGCGTTTGGTGTCTTCTGAATTGTTGGATGTGATACAGTACGCTTAGCGCACCAGCGGTGCAAAGCGATCGCACCCACGGTGAGATGTAAGAACAATGAAATGAGCCACGTTTTTTCTTGTCATGCATTGGGATATATATAAGGCTATTACTCAGCATTTCACACGGAAAAACTGAAGGAAATCCTCTGAAATTCCTTTAAACTTCACCTTGGGTTTCAAGTTGAATTTTGTGGAATTCGTCCGTCTGATCTGTAATCTTACTTCAGTACGAGTTCCTAGCAACGACACTACAACAGGACATGATTGATAGGCAGGGAGTTCGAGAATTCGACAGAGTCAGATCGACAGAACGAAACGAAAGGTATAAATTGATGTTGATGCGGGTGCACCAACTCGAGTTGGATTCGACTTGAGTTTCCCAAAATCCACATACTTTATGTTATTGCATTGTTATTTGCAATTGAATGTGATTGATATCTTTGGTCTATGGATTATAGACAATGTATGTATTGAGTCATAGGCGGATGTGCCTAGTCGTATACAATTGATCTCGTGACAGAGGTGCCTGATTGTGATGGAATCGTCACTGGCCCATTGCACATTGTCACCGAGGTTGGCTATATCGAAGAGGATAGAATTGGAGTTTCTTCTATTACTGATGTTCGATATGGACGCCAGGGTCGATAGGCCCAGTCTGTGGCTGATTCGCCAAGACGCCGGACGTTTGGCTATATCGGAGTGGATAGAATTGGAGTTTCTTCTATTACTGGTGTTCGATAGGAAAGAGCCAAAGTCCGTGAATAAGAACATGCCACCACCCCGATCGGGAGTGTAGGTGGGTGTATGTTCTTATTCCGATCGGGATCCCTAGATTAGGACAAGTCGAGGTTAGAGTCCATGAGTCACTGAGTGTGATTCAGAGTTTGTGTTGATTCATGTGTCGTATTTGATACATGTTATATTCAGAGTTTGTGTTGATTTACATTTCTGATTTGATACATGTTATGAATATTTATTTCATGCTTTTATACGTTTTTATATTATGCATGTATACATGATTTAGACTGAGCATGTAATGCTCACCGGAGTTATCCGGCTGTTGTCTTTTTGTATGTGTGCATGACACAGGTGAGACAGGATCAGGATCAGGAAGAGGATGAGAGATTATAGTTAGAGTGGAAATCCGGCCCAGAAGCAGAATAGGATTCAGCACTGGATGTATAGTCGTTGAACCTAGTTGAGATTGAGACTTGTAGTACCTGATTTGTACTTTTATACTGACATGTATATTAAATAGATTTACATTACGTTTCCCCACTTATAATTTAAAAAGAAAAAAAATTTTACTCCCACTTTTCTTAATTGTTATATTGACCTTAATAATGATTAAGACTTGAATTAGCGTCCGGATCCCCACAGCAGGTGGTATCAGAGCGATAGATCCTTTAGATTGAGATAGAAGCTAGTGAGCGGGGTAGAATGAGTTTTCTTTCCTTGCATGTGTTTGCTAGCATGTGATTTATTATAATGTTGAATTACATTGTATATGCTAATATTACAGTATGTGTTTACTGTTTCTGAAGATACATGTTACCTGAATATCTGAGTTGATTTGGTAATGTGTATTATTTGAGAATGAACCAGAACGATTTTGATCAGAGGTAAGCTGATCAGAAACGGACTGAGACGGATTTGTCTCATATGATTGCCGACTCTTGTGATCATCAGATATTCCTCCTTGAAGAATTCCAGAACGAGAAAGTAGGGTGACTGATCAGATGGATGTGTCAGAAATTTCGATTGGAAATACAGTTGAAGAGGTTTCAGTCATTGACACCGCGATTCTGAGGGGTACTGAGACAACTGTTGGTTGTGAGAGCTGGATAGATGATATAGAGATATGTTTGACTCACTTGAGTACTCGGATTGATGTAGAGTTAAACAAATTGGGCATCAGTTACAGGAGATCGCAAAGAGCTGGTGGATTACAACCAAAGGAGTCTTAGAACAGCGTGGTACAGTGATTACTTGGGAAATCTTCAAGGTGGAATTTTGTCGAAGATTTTTCCCAGTTTCGTACCGAGAAGATAAGAGGGCAGAATTTAAAAATTTGAACAGGGTCAGCTAAACATTGAAGAATATGTTGCACAATTTTCGACCTTGCTAGGTTTTGCTCCTCAGGTGGCTGAGAATGATGAAGTTGTGACTGATCAGTTTGTTAAAGGATTGAATCCAGAGATATTGACATTGGTAAACATAGGCCGATCCTTTAATTTTGTTGATGCTCTGAGTAGAGCCAAGAGAGTCGAAGCCAGTCTGATGAGACAGAAAGGAGCTTCATTTGTGCCTTCAGCATCGAGACCACAGCAACCACCTCTCGGACTTGAGATTGGTAGTAGCAGTGGTGGAAAGAAAGATTTCTTGAAAGCCCGAACGAAACAGTTTAAGAAATTAGGGAGTGGTTCGTCGAGCTCCAGTGGTTCTAGCCAGAGTTATATGGGAGTTTATTGCAGCACTTGTGGAGGAAGACATTCAACAGTTGCAATGCCGAGGTGTGTTCGGTAGTTGCCGGATTTGCAGACAATCATGACACTTTGCTAGAGTATGTCCACAGAGAGATTTCCGCAGATCTCAGGGAGCAGAACCATCTGGATCAATGGCACCGCCTGATAGACCACCACCGGTTGTTCACTCTTCTCAACCACCGACGACTTCTCAATCACAACCAAGGCCAGGACATACCTGACGGAGGTAGTGGCAGGTACTTATTTATTGTATGGTTATTTTGCATATGTATGAGAATACTAATGTATTCCATACGATTATTCTTGAATGAATTGCATTGATCTTATGCTTTGAATATGGAGTTATTATATGCTATAGTATCGATCTCTTTTATGTTTGGAGAAGTTTTGTATTAGTGATATCTGTTAGACATGGTATGTTACAGTATGACAGATATGAGATTGAGTTAGATGATATGGTACTTGAGTTATCTAAATGGGATTACATTACTGGGACTAATATGTTGACCAAGTACAGAATTACCATTGATTATTTCCAACAGATTGTGGAATTCAAACCGGATATGGCTGATAAATGGAAATTTTACGGTGAGAATTTTAGATTAGGATTCTTGGGATAGGGGTGATATTGAGGACTCAATTGTTATAGAAAGGAGCGGAGAGATTCCTTGTCTATTCAGCTTATTACTGAAATCGAGTCTATCATTGGCTAATTTGCCAGGGATATGAGAGTTACCGATGATTGTCCCAGATGAGATTCCGAGTTTGAGTTCCAGTCAGGGGGATTGGTTTCAGCCTTGACTTGATACCAGGTACAGTTTTATTTTAAACACCGTACTGAATGGTACCGATTGAATTGAGGGATTGAAAGATCAGATAGCAGATTTATTAACCGAGAGTTACATCTGATTGAGTATTTCTCTTTAGGAATGTATCGGCTATGTTGTGAGTTGATAAACTCTGTGTTCAGAATATTTTGATGATTCTCTGATTAGTTGATCTATGATAATTCTGGGATATTCGAAGATTATGACTGATTTTGTTGATATCTGAGTGTTGTATTGAATCTTCGGGAAACTGGAAAAGTTGGATTAGAAACTGTTGAAATGTGCATCTTGATTGCGACAGATTGTATTCAGGGTTTGTTATATCTGAAGATGATATATCTGTTGATTCTAGTACAGTGAAGCCGTGATTATTTGACTAAGGTCGACATCATTGTCAGAAATTTGTAGTTGCATGAGTTAGCAGGCTACTGTATCTGATTGTTATTCTGAATTGCTTGAGAATGATTATTTTCTGTAGCATATTTGATACAGATCATATACAGTTGAGATTCGATACCGTTCACGCCGAACCAGAGCTGATTTTGAGAGTTGAAACAGTTCAGAAAGTTGATCAAAATGGGCAGAACTTGATTATCGATAGTCAGAACAGGGTATCCATCAGAATATCAGGTAAGTGATACTGCGTTGTATGTGAATAACCAATGTGTTGTGCCAGATATTTCGGATTTGAAATGACTAACGTTGTCAGAAATGCACAATAGTTGATTCCGTATTTGTCCTGATAGCAGAGAAGATATATGATAATTTGAAAAGACAGCTTTGATAGAACCAGATGAGATTAGATGTGGCAGAGTTTGTACTGAAGTGTCTGAATTGCCGATAGATAAAGACAGAAAGAAAGAACCAGGAAATTGGTTATATAGCTTATCGATTCCTGAAGGGACCTAGAATTACATTTCCCGGGATATCGTGATGAAGCTACCGCATTCCTCTTGGAATTGGACATTGATTGAGTTAGGAGTGACAGACCGACCTAGTCTACGAGTGCTAACTCGTACATGAAGACATACAGATATGAGTATATTACTGAGATTTCTGTCAGAAAAGTGATTAAATTACACAGATTATCGAGAGTTGATTATATCAGACCGTGATTTGGTTGACTTTGCACGTTTGGCAGAGTGTACAGTAAGATTGGGGTACAAGATTTTATATGAGTACTGCATATCATTCACCGACTGGCGGACAGTCAGAGTGGATTATCCAGATTTTGGAGAATATGGTTAGAGTTGTAGTGCTTGATTTTAGCACTAGTTGGCAGGGGTTATTGTCATGTCATGAATTTTCGTACCACAACAGCTATCAAACGAGTATAGAAATGATACCGTTTGAAGCGTTGTATGATAAGAAGTGCAGATTACCTTCTTTAATTGAGATGAGTATCGAGTTAGCTATATTCGAGGCATGGTACGATGAGAAGGGCAGATTCCTTTTTGTACTTGAGATAATACCTCTGAAATACTGGAGATTGGACCTGATATGATCAGAGATATAACTGAGGAAGTGAAGCTAATTCAGAAAAGAATAACGACAGCTCTGAATAGATAGACCTAATATGCCAACGTCAGACGACGAACAATGGTATGTGATATAGGAGATTGAATATTGAATTGATTTAACCTGAACAGATTGATAACAGATGACGATGTTGATTTGTTATGAGCTGTTAGTTGGTATATAGGGATGTTGTATAGCCAGTATTTGAGATTGATTTTATCAGAATTACTTCGAGTTATATCTCTTGAAGTATTACTCCAGAATGGAATCAGAATCATAGAATAAAGATAGTTCGGAACGAAGACTACTCCGTTGTTGAAAGTTCAAAGGAATGGTTAGGACATCTAGGAAGCTATTTAGAAGACAGAATCTGGAATGAAATAAAGATTCTAGAATTGTTTCAGTGGAGTAAGTTTTCTTTTAGCTTCTGTATATATATCTCCGTCTTTTATCAGAGTTGGTGTCTGATATGATTACCTATGATATACGAGTTGATTGCTTGTGATTTCGGGGACGAATCGTATCCTAGGGGGGGAGAAATGTAATGCCCGAGATTTTAGCTTAATACTTTTTAGTTATCATGTATTATGAATAAGGGAATGGAAGAACAGACATGGAGAAGCGACGTGCAATTTGAGTTTAGTTGCAAAGTATAGTGTTGGAGAAGAAAGACCAGCGTACCCACGGTAAGAGAGCCACCGCACCCGCGGTGGTTCTTTTGAAATTTTGGAGGTGGTACAGTAGAGTCAGTGCACCCGCGTCATAAAAGTGACCGCACCCGCGGTGTTGGTAGAGTAGAGTCACCGCACCCGCGGTCAAAAATGCACCGCACCCGCGGTGTTGGTAGAGTAGAGTCACCGCACCCGCGGTCAAAAATGCACCGCACCCGCGGTTGTGTCTTCTGAATTGTTGGATGTGATACAGTACACTTAGCGCACAGCGGTGCAAAGCGAGCGCACCCGCGGTGAGACGTGCAGAACAAGCAATGAGCCACGTTTTTCTTGTCATGCATTGGGATATAATGGGGCATTACTCAGCATTTCACATGGAAAAATAGAAGGAAATCCTCTGAAAATTCCTTTAAACTTCACCTTGTTTTCAATTTAGAATTTTGTGGAATCCGTCCGTCTGATCTGTAATCTGACATCAATACCGAGTTTCTAGCGACGACAGCTACAACAGGACATTGATTTGATAGGCAGGGAGTTCGAGAATATGACAGAGTCAGATCGACAGAACGAAACGAAAGGTATAAATGGATGTTGATGCGGGATTGCACAACTCGAGTTGGATTCGACTTGAGTTTCCCAAAATCACATACTTTATGTTATTGCATTGTTATTTGCATTTGAATGTGATTGATATCTTTGGTCTATGGATTTATGGACAATGTATGTATTAAGTCATAAGCGGATGTGCCTAGTCGTATACATTTGATCTCGTGACAGAGGTGCCTGATTGTGATGGAATCGTCACTGGCCCATTGCACATTGTCACCGAGGTTTTGTTAGAGTAGGTGCCCGTCGAGCCAAGTGTTGGCCGAGTGTTCACAATGAAACTCTATGTATAAGCAATCTTTATTTTAATAATATTTGAAATTATTGTTTTGGCAAATCTTTATCTATATACCCATGCTAGTTGCATAGATAAAGCCCTTGAATATACAAATAGTAGAAAGAATATGAGATGCTCATATGATGAGTATCATGAAACTCATATTTGGAATACTGTATATTCTAAACATTTCCTAGTCGATTCAGCCGCCGCTAAGAAGGATATAGGCCGCTAGAGTTCGAGACTAGTATCTGCGATATGAGTACCATGTTTCATTGGTAGGGGACATTGTGATGTCCGAGCATGCAGATAGGTGCTCCTGGTAGAGTGTGCACTGAACAAACCTCCATAAAGGACTTTCCAATTGGTTCTCACTTATCGAGTGGAAACGTCCTAGTTTATGGTTGTACACCATTAGTTCTTATGACCCAGGACAACATTGAGACTCTATGTGCTAGAATTACACTTTGACTTGTTTACTGACTCTCAAAGGGTCATCAGGTGGCAAGGTTGGGTGTTCTGTCGAAACACATAGGATTCGATGCATTGTAGTCGGGGATTCACCGCTTACCTTCAGGTATGAATATCCTATGTGTTCTCATGTATGTGTAGGTTGAAATCTCTGATCAGAGTATGATGGTAATTATGAAAGGGGTTTCATAGATTACACCATCGATGCAACTACGACATGACACATAGTATCGATTCATTGACAAATCTCGATAAACCAATGGTTGTCGAATCGGTTGGGATATGAGTTGAAGGGACCGTACTGTACTCTAACCATAATTGAATGGTTCTTGCAGGCACTATCATTTGATACCTAGGGAATCATGTAAGCGATGTTGCTAGGCGTTTAACATGATTTGTTGGGTACTATCAGACTTGAGTTCTGACGTTCTTGTTATCAAGGAATTGATAAGTAAGAATGGAGCAATTGGGGTATGCTCATATAAGGACATGTTAGTCCGAATCACTGAAGATGTGAACCCACGGCTAGTTTATCATGAACCATTAAGAGCCACAAGTACTAGCTTTCTAGATCCCGTTGAGAAGTAAAAATAGTTCAATGTAGACGCTTATAAAGGAGTTTATAAGCGTAAGGAAAATTGAAGTAGATTCTAAAAGGAGAATTAGCAATGTGTGAACGGCTTATAAAGGAGTTTATAAGCGTAAAGAAAAAGAGAAGTATGACTTCTATGAGAGAAATGTAACTTTTAATTTATGGAAGTGTTCCTAAATTAAAAGTTGGCCAAGTGAATAATGTATTTGAAAATTGTGATTTTCATTAACATTATTATGGACTAAATTAAATTAATTCAAGTGTTGAATTAATTAAACACTAGAGGACCTAGTAGAGTCCAAATAATTAAATTAATTTAAGTGTTGAATTAATTAAATCATATGAGTCTTGTAGAGCTCAATTTAAATAAATTATTTAACTAGTGGACTTGGGTAAATTCAAGTAATGTTTAATTAATCTCAAAAATGTTTGAGATAATTAAATTAAGTCCATAGGTTTTTAATTTGTTAAAAAGCATATAATATATGCATGCATGGGAGGTGAAGGGTTGGAGACTACTTTTTGGGTTATCAAGGCATGACATGCAAAAGACCAAGACAAGTCTCCCTTCCCTAGGATTATTGGACCTAGGCCCGTGTTTAGCTCACAGGCCATTAGTATTGGGGCGATTGATCATCTTGTTTTGTTTACTGTTTATAATATATGCATGATATGTTATAAATAATGAGTATGCGTTATTATTATGATAATAACAAAGTTGCATGAATCCGGCAAACATACGATCAAACATG
The DNA here is from genome assembly GCF_025594145.1 of Primulina tabacum. Classification (NCBI taxonomy): domain Eukaryota; kingdom Viridiplantae; phylum Streptophyta; class Magnoliopsida; order Lamiales; family Gesneriaceae; genus Primulina; species Primulina tabacum. The sequence continues at coordinate 11,009,769 of NC_134562.1, forward strand.
GCGAGCTTTTAAATAAAATTAATGATGAGACCTTTCAAAATTAAAAACCCTCATTTTGAATAAGATTCAAAATTAATATCAAGCCCGAAAAGGGGAATTATAAATTTGTTTATAATTTCCATGTCTTCCATCGACAATGGGTGCATGATGAACGCTACCCGTACTCGGGGCTCGGCTCATATTATTGGGGGGCCCTGGGTGCCGGAAAGCTGTGACATCCATTGACATGGTGATGTGAACTACGTGGAACTCCCATGATTTCGGCTCATATTATTGGGGAACTCATGGCGACCGTCCATTAAGGTTCAACATCGATGGGTAAGGCTTGACACGTGAAGATGAACGACGTCATATTATTGGGTCCTAATCAAACGTGAGACAAAAGTTTACGTAGAGGGTTGCATTGTGATGCAATTGGAAACTACCTTTTAGGAATTGTGATTGGCTGATATTATTCGGGATCATAATTCGCTAATTGGACCTTACGTACCTACTGAGGAAAGGAGTTTCCCGTTTTCACTAGAGGGTAGTGAAAGATGTCAAAACAGTGCGAGCAAATATTTATGAAGTAAAAGTCCAAACTTCATATCTTACTAAATATTTTAAATAGTCATCAACATTTATCTGTTTTTACTTTTCAGTACAAATTGACAATGTCTTCGATTCGCAATCCGATATCCGTAATACTCGACAAACACATATTAACTGGACCTAATTACCTCACTTGGCTAAGAAACCTAAAAATCGTCTTGAATTCGGAAAGGGTAGCATATACACTGACTGAGTCGCCCCCTGTTGAGGCTCCGACTGACTGCACTCCTGAGGAATTGCAGGCTTACAAGGAATGGTGTGACCATGACTTGATAGCCAGGTGTTATATGCTGACTTCTATGAATGATGAGCTGCAGAGGCGTTTTGAGGATGCAAAGAGTGCTGCTGACATTCATTTGCATCTCAAGGAGCTCTTTGGTGAGCAAACAGCCTCTTAGGCATGCTACCGTCAAGGAGCTGATCACTTTGCGCATGCGAGATGGGGCCTCGGTCCATGAGCATGGCCTGAAGTTGATTGGGCTCGTGGACAAGCTCGTTGGCATGGATCTGATCTTGCCTTCGGAGTTGACCACCGACGTGTTGCTGTTATCATTGCCTAGCTCATTTGATCCTTTTGTGGTGAACTTCAACATGAACAAATGGAGCCGACCCTTGAGGAGTTGGTGAATATGCTTACGTTTGAATCAACCATCAAGAAAGAGAAGTTGGTTCTTTATGTGGGTTCTTCATCTGGTACGAAGATTGATCCACATGGGAATGGAAAGAAGCGTTCTTTCCAACGTCCCAAGAAGAACGTGCCCTTGATGAGGCAATCTCCGAATCCCGTTGAGGCAGCCACAGTTAAGGCTGACAAGCTGATGATGTATGTCATCACTGCAAGAAGCCTGGACATTGGAGGCGTAACTGCAGGGAATATCTTGCCCAGAAGAGTTCTGGAAACGGTATGTTCTATATCGAAGTAAACATTTCAATTAACTCTACTTCTTGGGTATTGGATACCGGATGTGGCTCACATCTCTGTAATGATTTGCAGGCGATGGGAAGAAGTAGAAAGCTTAGGGAAGGTGTGACCTTCTTAAGGATGGGCAATGGAGCAAGAGTTGCTGCCAAGGCTGTTGAAGATGTTTACTTATTGTTGAACAATAGTTTTAAGTTAATTTTATGAGATGTTTTGTTTGTACCTAATTTTGTGAAAAACATTGTTTCATTTCTATGCTGATAAAAATGGATATTCTTGTTTATTTTGCAAAGGTGTTTGCAACATTTACTGAATGAATGTTTGATTGGTACTGGTGAACTTGAAAACGATCTCTATAACTTAAAATTGAAAGATATTCCATTAAATGTCCATTCAAAGGCAGACCATATGAGATATGGATGGGTAAGCCACCCAAATATTCTTGTCTTAGAATATGGGGGTGCCCTGCTTATGTGAAGCAGGTAGTGGGAGATAAATTGGATAGTCGATCCATTTTATGTTACTTTGTGGGATATCCAAGAATTCGGTTGGATATACTTCTATCATCCCCAAGAAACAAAGGTGTTTGTTTCTAGGAATGCAACCTTTTTGAAAAGAATTTCTATTGGATAGAAAAGGGAGATGATAGAACTCGAAGAGGTTCGAGAGACACCCACAATTGTAGAACCCACACCCGAAGAGCCAAGAGAGGAGATACAAGCTCCTAGAAGATCCGAGAGAGTCTCGAGACCACCTATGAGGTATGGTCTGCTTCTTGAAGAGGGCCATGATGAGCCTAACCATGGATGTGATCCAAGGACCTTCAAGGAAGCATTATCTGATGCCGATTCATCCAAGTGGCTTGAAGCGATGGAATCTGAGATGAATTCCATGCATTCGAACCAAGTGTGGAATCTCGTGGATCCACCTGAGGGAATTGTTCCCATAGGGTGTAAATGGATTTACAAGAGGAAACTTGGGGCGGATGGGAAGGTATTGACCTTCAAGGCGCGATTGGTGGCAAAAGGATATACTCAAAGACAAGGAGTTGACTTTGAGGAAACCTTTTCTCCAGTTGCAATGTTCAAGTCCATAAGGATTTGCTAGCCATAGCTGCATGGTATGACTATGAGATATGGCAGATGGAGTTAAGACAGCCTTTCTTAATGGGATATTAAGGAAGAGATTTACAACCGAAGGGTTTACATCTATCGGAAGTGAGCATATGGTATGCAAACTTCAAAGATCTATTTATGGTCTAAAGCAGGCATCTAGGAGTTGGAACCTCAGATTCGATAGTACAATCAAAGAGTTTGGTTTTACTAAGAATCTGAGGAACCCTGTGTGTATAGAAGGTCAGTGGGAGTGTTGTGACATTCCTGGTGTTGTATGTTGATGACATTCTAATCATTGGGAATGATGTAGGAATGTTGCAATCAACTAAGATATGGTTAGCAAGTAAGTTCTCGATACAGGACTTGGGTGAAGCATCTTTTGTATTGGGAATACAGATCTATAGAGATAGATCAAGAAGATTGCTTGGTCTCACCCATCCACATACATTGATACCATCGTGAAGCGGTTCTCGATGGATGAGTCCAAGAGAGGACATCTACCAATGTGTCATGGCGTGTCCCTATCCAAGTATGTCTCCCAAGACTGATGCAGAGATAGCGATGACAAGCATTCCTTATGCATCTGCGATTGGTAGCATCATGTATGGGATGATATCTACACGTCCTGACGTGGCTTTCGCACTAAGTGTAGTGAGTAGATATCAATCGAACCCTGGTCTTCCACACTGGAAAGCTGTGAAAGACATCCTCAAGTAGTTGAGAAGGACCAATAAATTGTTCTTGGTCTATGGGGTGGAGAACTGAAATTGGAAGGCTATACCGACTCTAGCTTCCAAAGCGATATCGATGACTCGAAGTCAACCTCTGGGTTTGTATTCATGCTCAATGGTGCTGCTGTCTCTTGGAAGAGTTCCAAGCAAGACAATACTGCGGATTCCAGCACAGACGAATACATTGCTGCATCAGATGCAGCAAGGGAGGGTTTGGATAAGGAATTTCGTCTAGATGGACGTCATTCCTAATGGAGTTGCTCCTCTCCCGGTGTTGTGTGACAACACGGGAGCTTTAGCTCAAGCAAAGGAGCCAAGGTCTCATCAGAAGTCCAAACATGTATTGAGAAAGTACCACATCCTCGAGAGATTGTGGAAAGAGGGAAGTGTCGATTGACATAGTCGGCTCCGCAGATAATGTTGCTGATCCACTAGCTAAGCCTTTACCTGGACCATTATTCGAGATGCATCGCGAATCAATGGGTTTGAAGCATATGGGTAGTTGGCTCTAGTGCAAGTGGGAGATTGTTAGAGTAGGTGCCCGTCGAGCCAAGTGTTGGCCGAGTGTTCACAATGAAACTCTATGTATAAGCAATCTTTATTTTAATAATATTTGAAATTATTGTTTTGGCAAATCTTTATCTATACCCATGCTAGTTGCATAGATAAAGCCCTTGAATATACAAATAGTAGAAAGAATATGAGATGCTCATATGATGAGTATCATGAAACTCATATTTGGAATACTGTATATTCTAAACAGTTCCTAGTCGATTCAGCCGCCGCTAAGAAGGATATAGGCCGCTAGAGTTCGAGACTAGTATCTGCGATGTGAGTACCATGTTTCATTGGTAGGGGACATTGTGATGTCCGAGCATGCAGATAGGTGCTCCTGGTAGAGTGCACTGAACAACCCTCCATAAAGGACTTTCCAAGTTTCTCACTTATCGAGTGGAAAGTCCTAGTTTATGGTTGTACACCATTAGTCCTTATGACCCGGGACAACATTGAGACTCTATGTGCTAGAATTACACTTTGACTTGTTTACCGACTCTCAGGGTCATCAGGTGGCAAGGTTGGGTGTTCTGTCGAAACACATAGGAGTCGATGCATTGTAGTCGGGGATTCACCGCTTACCTTCGGGTATGGATATCCTATGTGTTCTCATGTATGTGTAGGTTGAAATCTCTGATCAGAGTATGGTGGTAATTATGAAAGGGGTTTCATAGATTACACCATCGATGCAACTACGACATGACACATAGTATCGATTCATTGACAACTCTCGATAAACCAATGGTTGTCGAATCGGTCGGGATATATGAGTTGAAGGGACCGTACTGTACGCTAACCATAATTGAATGGTTCTTGCAGGCACTATCATTTGATACCTAGGGAATCATGTAAGCGATGCTGCTAGGCGTTTAACATGATTGGTTGGGTACTATCAGACTTGAGTTCTGACGTTCTTGTTATCAAGGATTGATAAGTAAGAATGGAGCAATTGGGGTATGCTCATATAAGGACATGTTTAGTCCGAATCACATGGAGATGTGAACCCACGGCTAGTTGTATCAATGAACCATTGAGGGCCACACAAGTACTAGCTTTCTAGATCCCGTTGAGAAGTAAAAATAGTTCAATGTGTTGAACGGCTTATAAAGGAGTTTATAAGCGTGAAAATTAGAAGTATGACTTCTATAAAGGAGAAATTAGTTCAATGTGTTGAACGGCTTATAAATGAGTTTATAAGTGTAAAGAAAAATAGAAGTATGACTTCTATGAGAGAAATGTAATTTTAATTTATGGAAGTGTTCCTAAATTAAAAGTTGGCCAAGTGAATAATGTATTTGAAAATTGTGATTTTCATAACATATTATGGACTAAATTAAATTAATTCAAGTGTTGAATTAATTAAACACTAGGACCTAGTAGAGTCCAAATAATTAAATTAATTCAATGGTGAATTAATTAAATCATATTGAGTCTTGTAGAGCTCAATTTAAATAAATTATTTAACTAGTGGACTTGAGTAAATTCAAGTAAGGTTTAATTAATCTCAAAAATTTTAGATAATTAAATTAAGTCCATGGGTTTTTAATTTGTTAAAAACCATATGCATGCATGGGAGGTGAAGGGTTGGAGACTACTTTTTGGGTTATCAAGGCATGGCATGCAAAAATGTGTTTTTGCTTTTTGCTTTTTGGCAGACCAAGACAAGTCCTCCTTCCCCCTCATTCCAACTACTATGGCCGGAATATTGAATGGAATTCTCTCAAGTTTTCTCTCATTTTTGTGTTCTTCAATTGTTGGGAGAAAACACTCACTTCTCAAGAAAAATCCTCTTAGTTTCTAGTGCAATTAAGAGAGGATTACCTAGTTGGTGGTGGGCTGTAATAGTTGAGCAAGGGATATGCCTCAAAGGAAGCTTGAAGATAGTTTCTACCATTGAAGAGCTAAGGTGTTTACACCTTAGTTGGAGCCATACATCAATCCTTGTGATGGATAGGTAAAATTCTAAAACACACTTGAATGTCATTTTTGTGTTTATTGTATTTGCTACAACATTATAAGGGTGGCCGAAAATTTTGATGAAAATTTGATTTTTAAACTTCCGTTGCGCTTCCGGTCACCGTAACCGATCCTCTTTCAGGTTTGGCTATATCGAAGTGGATAGAATTGGAGTTTCTTTTATTACTGGTGTTCGATATGGACGCCAGGGTCGATTGCCCAGTCTGTGGCTGATTCGCCAAGACGCCGGACGTTGGCTATATCGGTAGTGGAGTAGAATTGGAGTTTCTTCTATTACTGGTGTTCGATATGGAAAGAGCCAAAGTTCGTGAATAAGAACATGCCACCACCCGATCGGGAGTGTAGGTGGGTGTATGTTCTTATTCGATCGGGATCCCTAGATTAGGACGAGTCGAGTTAGAGTCCATGAGTCACTGAGTGTGATTCAGAGTTTGTGTTGATCATGTGTCGTATTTGATACATGTTATATAAGAGTTTGTGTTGATTTACATTTCTGATTTGATACATGTTATGAATATCTATTTCATGCTTTTATACATTTATATAATTGCATGTATACATGATTTATACTGAGAATGTAATTCTCATCGGAGTTATCGGCTGTTGTCTTGTTTGTATGTGTGCATGACAACAGGTGGGACAGGATCAGGATCAGGCAGAGGATGACAGATTATAGTTAGCGTGGAGATCCAGAGCCCAGAAGCAGAATATGATTCAGCACTGGATGTATAGTCTTTGAACCTAGTTGAGATAGAGACTTGTAGTACATGATTTGTACGTTTATACTGACATGTATATTAAATAGATTTACATTACGTTTCCGCACTTATAATTTAAAAAGAAAAAAAAAAAAATTCGTCCCACTTTTCTTAATTGTTATATTTGACCTTAATAATGATAAGACTTGAATTAGCGTTCGGGTCCCCACAAGTATGAATGTTGACGAGTATATTTGAAGTTTGAGGAGGGCTGTCAGTTTGCCCCATATATTGCCTCGAATGACAAAGACAAGGGTGCTCATTTCATTAGAGGACTTCGAGCAGAGATCAGGAGGGACATCAATATGTCTAAGGCGGTGACATTTAAAGAGATTGGGCTAAGGCATTGTTAGCCGAGCAAGATGAGAAGGATATTGCAAGAGAGAGACAGGCAAGGCAGCAGGCTATTGCTCAAAGAGGTCAAGGTTCGAGCCAAAGAGGAAAAGGCAAGTTACAAGGGGAAAGGCAAGATAGAGCCGAGTTCTAAAACACCGACAGTCCCATTTGATCCAGAGAATCCGTTGGGTCCCAAGTGCAGTAGGCATCATAGGGGTGAGTGCAGGTTTGGTACTCATACGTGCTACCGATGTGGTACTGCAGGCCATATCGCCAAGGACTGTCCGAGAGGATTGAGTAAAGAGAAGGTGCAGGGTCGCATCTTCACCATGATGAAGGAAGGTATTAATCCTGATTCTTCTGTGATCTATAGTACTATCCTAATTTCAGGCAGAGTAGCTACGACATTGATTGATACAGGTGCTACTCATTCTTATATGTCTGAACTATTTTGAGATCTTTGGGTTTAGTTCCTTCTGTTCTTCCCCTCCTGTTTAATGTTGTATTGCCTTCTGGGGATGTGTTATGCCCGACGTCTATTATGTATGCGTGTTCTATTCGAATTGATGTGAGAGTGGTTTATGCCGATTTGATTGTTATTCCGATGGTTGCGTTTGATATTATACTTGGCATGGATTGGCTATCAACTTACCGTGCAGTGATTGATTGCGTTGCCAAGATTGTGAAATTTGCAGATGATGAAAATAAGGAAGGTATGCTCGCCAGTGCAGGTACTTCGCTGATCCTTCCTTTTATTTCATGTCTTGAGGCTAGGAAGTGATGTATAGAGGTTGTGATGGGTTTTTGGCTTTGATTGTTGATACGGATAGAATTGTGAAGTTGAATATTGATGATATTAATGTTGATGAGAGAGTTCCCTGATGTATTAGAGGATAATGTGCCGGGTTTACCGCCGGATAGAGATGTAGAGTTTGTGATTGATCTAGTTCCGGGGACGGTTCCTATTCAAAAACAAACTCCGTACAGAATGGCCCCGACAGAGATGAAAGAATTGAAGACGCAGTTGCAAGATCTACTTGGTAAAGGTTTTATACGGCCGAGTTCTTCGCCTTGGGAGCTCCTATTCTTTTCGTTAAAAAGAAAGACGGGGTCTTTGCGGCTGTGCATTGATTACAGAGAAATCAACAAAGTGACGATTAAGAATAAATATCCGTTTCCACGAATAGATGACCTGTTTTGATCAGCTGCAGGGGGCTACAGTGTTTTCGAAGATTGATCTGCGATATGGCTATTACCAGTTGAATGTTAGGGAGTCTGATATCCCTAAGACGGCGTTCCGGACCAGTATGGTCATTACGAATTTCTTGTTATGTCGCTCGTTCTGACTAATGCTCCCTCAGTCTTCATGGATCTTATGAACCGAGTGTTCAAGCCGTATTTGGATAGCTTTGTCATTGTTTTCATTGATGATATATTGATTTATTCCAAGACCAGAGAGCTTCACGCAGAAGCACCTTAGAGTCGTTCTTCTGTTGTTGAGAGAGAAAAGGCTGTATGCTAAGTTGAAGAAATGTGAGTTCTGGTTGGAGCAAATTTCTTTCTTAGGCCATATTGTCTCGAATGATGGTTTACTTGTTGATCCAGCAAAAATAGATGCGATACAGAAGTGGCCTATCCCTACCACTGTATCAGAGATACGCAATTTTCTTGGTTTGGCGGGTTATTATCGTCGTTTTATTTCAGACTTTTCCAAAATTGCCCTGCCGTTAACCAATCTGATGAGGAAGACTGTGAAGTTTGAGTGGTCCAATGAATGCCAAAGTGGATTCCAAGAGTTGAAAGATAGGTTGACGACAGCTCCGGTACTTGCACTGCCCAGTGGTACAGAAGACTTTGTTGTTTATACCGATGCGTCGAAGAAGGGCCTCGGTGCCGTGCTGATGCAACGTGGAAAGATTATAGCTTATGCTTCTCGTAAGTTAAAAGACTACAAGAAAAATTATCCTACGCATGATCTGGAACTGGCAGCTGTGGTATTCGCCCTGAAAATCTGGAGACAATATTTATATGGTGAAAAGTGTGAAATTTTTACGGACCACAAGAGTTTAAGGTATTTGTTTTCCCAGAAAGAACTCAATATGCGACAGAGACGGTGGTTAGAGCTTGTCAAGAAATATGATGGACGATTAGTTACCATCCTGGGAAGGCGAATGTTGTAGCAGATGCATTGAGCCGTAAGTCGAGTTCCTCTTTGAGTTCTATGATCCTGAAACCGTTGTGGTTAGACTTGCAACGAGAAGAGATAGCTTTGGTAGTACCGGGAAATATCGCTCGTTTTCTCAGCGTTGATCATTCGGGCTACATTGACGGACAGAATCCGTAGAGAACAGGCCAATGATGCACAGTTGACAGAGATGAAAGCCAGAGCAGAAGAGAAAGGTAATTCAGAGTTTGGGTTGAATAAAGATGGTTTGATGACATTCAGAGGCGTATAAACATTCCTACTGGTGATGATATTCGACGAGTGTCTTGACAGAGGCACCATACCGCGCCATACTCGATACATCTAGGTAGTACCAAGATGTATCAGGATCTTCGAAGACTCTATTGATGGCCAGGTATGAAGAAGGATATTGCCATGTTTATTTTTCTGTGTCTAACTTGTCATCATGTGAAAATCGAACACCAGAAACCTGCTGGGACACTTGCAGTCATTTGTCGATTCCTCAATGGAAGTTGGAGCACATTACAATGGACTTCGTGATTGGTCTTCCCAGAACGCAGAAAGGCTATAACTCTATTTGGGTTATCGTTGATCGAGTCGACCAAGTCATCGCATTTTTCTCCTAGTCAAGACAACGTATTCCATGAACCAGTATACCGAAAAGTACATAGCAGAGATTGTCAGACTTCATGGTGTTCCTGTGTCGATTGTGTCTGATCGTGACCATAGATTTACTTCAGAGTTTTGGAAGAGTTTACACAGAGCCTTGGGTACACGATTAGCATTTAGTACAGCATATCATCCCCAGAGCGACGGTCAATCAGAGAGAGTTATTCAGATTTTGGAGGATGTGTTCAGATCTTGTACTATCGACTATCCTGGTAGCTGGGATTCCAAATTGCCTCTTGTTGAGTTCACGTACAATAACAGCTACCTGACGACGGTTGGCATGGCACCATATGAAGTACTTTATGGCAGAAAATGTAGATCCCCCTTATATTGGGACGAGATTGGTGAGAGAAAGATGTTGGGTCCAGAGTTGGTCCAACAGACAGCTAATGTTGTTGCTGATTCAAAAAAGGATGAAGACAGCACAGTCATGACAGAAGAGTTATGCTGATGTAAGACGAAGGCCGTTGCAGTTTGAGGTTGGCGATCACGTGTTCTTGAAGATTGCACTTCTTAAAGGTGTGATGCGGTTTGGCAAAATAGGAAAGTTGAGTCCAAGGTTTATTGGCCCAGTTGAGATATTGGACAGAGTCGGTGATCGAGCTTTACAGGTTAGCCTTACCACAGATCTTGATAGAGTTCATAATGTTTTTCATGTCTCCATGCTCAGGAAGTATATTGCGAATCCTTCCCATGTTCTTCGTCACGAGCCATTGGATTTGACGCCGAATTTGACGTACCAAGAGATTCCAGTCCAGATTTTGGATCGCAAAGTTAAAGTATTGAGAAACAAAGACATCGGCATTGTTAAAGTCCTTTGGAGGAATCAATTGATTGAAGAAGCCACGTGGGAACCAGAGGATGAGATGAAAGAAAAGTATCCTGAGTTGTTTGCGCAGTGACGTCAATTTCGGGGACGAAATTTCTTTAAGGAGGGGAGATTGTAATATCCAAGCTTGGTGATCGGTACGGTTTAAGATTTCTTATGTTTATTGGACTATTTGGTCAAGTTGAAGTATAGTTTTGATGTTAAGAATTTCAATTTATGATTTATAGTATTGTTGATTTTAGATGATTTGTAGTTATATTGTAGCGACGTTACGATTAAATTCATGATAATTTGTATGTTTAGCCAATTGATATGAGGCCAATCGGAGTGGTTAGATGAGATATAGAGGTGCAACTTTCATGTTGAGAGTGTTGCCAAATTATGAGGAGAAGCGACGTTGCGATTCGATTCGAGTTGCAAAGTATATTGTTGGCTTCAGGAGACGCTGCACCCGCGCCAGGAAAGCTACTGCACACGCGGTGTTTGGACAGTAGGGCTATCGCACCCGCGGTAGGAATGTAACACCTCTGACCGATTTCATAAAATAACACAGCGGAAATTAAAAATTTTACTTGAAGGGAAGAAGGATTTAAAATTCTCCTGCCATAAACATTTACAATCAAAAGTATATACATGATCAATCAAGTGTTACACCAAAATACAAAATATCACTTTTTGTCATGTCAAAATGCTAGCAAAATTGCCTTCTTCATTCCATCTTCTATGCATATGACCTCGGCTCCAATCAACGTCCTGGCTCGTCGCTCTTATCTGCATCACATGAATAGCTGAAATGAGTATAAAACTCAGCAAGTGGAACTCTTACATAACAATGGATACATATCATACTCTTTAAAACATGGCTTTGAAATCATTAAATACCATCTAACTCTTTAAACATGAATAATATAGTATAACATGAACATAACGATGGTATTTTCTCTTTTCTCTGATGGGTTGACATTTAACTAGTATCTCTATCTCTGTACCTATATCCATCGATATAAATCGATACTCTGTTGGGATATAAGCCTATGGTCGTTGATCAACTAATTGCATGCAATCTCTTACTATCTCTTTATCAATCCAATAAATCAATTTGAACTCTCTCTTTGGCATTAAATCAAACACTTCGCATACTCTTTTCTTTTGTATTCTCTTTTACACAATTGAGACATATAAAAGCCTCTAATATACATCAAAGTGTATTTATACATAATATGAATCAAATGGAAGGGAATAGCATAATAAAACCATTGAAACACCATACATATATTATCATGTGAGCACAAGGGAATGAATTCCACTTACTACACTTGGAGCACTTGATTCTAAACTCTTGGTACAATTTCTACAACAATAAACCATGTACTGCACCATCAATAATCCAATAATCAAACAACCATACCATTAAATCCATAAAACCAACACCATCAACAAACACATGATTTCTCCCCAACACCAAAATCCAAAGAATAACTAAACCAAAAGCTTACCTTAGCTCCTTAAACTCAAAAGAACCTTGTTCTCACTTCAATAATCCAACAATAAGCTTGAATCAAAGAAAGGAAAGAAAGAAATTGAGAACCCTAACTTCCTCCTTGAGCTGCAAACCGAGTAGAGTGGAGAGAATGAGGAAATAATGAGCCAAACTCTTGTCTTATATCACTTAAATCTCGAAAACAAGCTTTTACTATTCACGCACCGCGGGTACGCTCCAAAATACACCGCAGGTGCACTAGGCATTCTGTAACACTTCCGAAAATCCAAAGTGACGACCCGCGGGTGCGCTGCATTTCCTACCGCGGGGTGCGGTTGACCTTCTGCCTAAACACCGCGGGTGCACTGCAAAATGGACCGTGGGTGCACTCTCCATACTGTCCCATCACCGCGGGTGCGGTAGCTTTTTCAGTGCGGGTGCACTGTCACCTGAAGCCAACAATAAACTTTGCATCTAAAATCGAATCGCAACGTCGCTTCTCCTCATAATTCGGCAACACTCTCAACATGAAAATTGCACCTCTATGTCTTATCCAACCACTCCAATTGGCCTCATACCAATTGGCTCAACATACGAATTATCTTGAATTAAATCGCAACGACGCTACACTAAAACCACACATCCTCTATATCAACAATATTATGAATCATAAATCGAAATTCTTAACATCTAAACTATACTTAAACTTAACCAAATATCCATAAATATACGAATCTTAAACCGTACCGTTCACCAAGCTTGGCTTTTAAAATCTCCCCTCCTTAAAGAAATTTCGTCCTCGAAATTGACATCACTGCTCAAACAACTCAGGATACTTCCCTCTCATCTCATCTTCTGGTTCCCACGTGGCTTCTTTAATCAACTGATTCCTCCAAAGGACTTTAACAATGCCGATCTCTTTGTTTCTCAATACTTTAACTTTGCGATCCAGAATCTGGACTGGAATCTCTTGGTACGTCAAATTCGGCGTCAAATCCAATGGCTCATGACGAAGAACATTGGAAGGATTCGCAATATACTTCCTGAGCATGGAGACATGAAAAACATTGTGAACTCTATCAAGATCTGGTGGTAAGGCTAAGCTGTAAGCTCGATCACCAACTCTGTCCAATATCTCAAATGGGCCCAAAAACCTTGGACTCAACTTTCCCTTTTTGCCAAACCGCATCACACCTTTAAGAGGTGCAATCTTCAAGAACACGTGATCGCCAACCTCAAACTGCAACGGCTTACGTCGTACATCAGCATAACTCTTCTGTCTTGACTGTGTTGTCTTCATCCTCTCTCGAATAACAGCAACAACATCAGCTGTCTGTTGGACCAACTCTGGACCCAACATCTTTCTCTCACCAATCTCATCCCAATACAAGGGAGATCTACATTTTCTATCATAAAGTGCTTCATACGGTGCCATGCCAATCGTCGCTTGGTAGCTGTTATTGTACGTGAACTCAACAAGAGGCAATTTGGAATCCCAACAACCAGGATAGTCGATAGTACGAGCTCTGAGCATATCCTCTAAAATCTGAATAACTCTCTCTGATTGACCGTCGCTCTGAGGGTGATATGCTATACTAAAGGCTAACCGTGTACCCAAGGCTCTATGGAAACTCTTCCAAAACTCTGAAGTAAATCTAGGGTCACGATCAGACACGATCAACGCAGGAACACCATGAAGTCTGAAAATATCTGCTATGTACTCTTCGGCATACTGGTTCATGGAATACGTGTCTTGACTAGGAGAAAATGTGCTGACTTGGTCAACCGATCATTGATAACCCAAATAGAGTTATATCCTTTCTGTGTTCTAGGAAGTCCATTGTAATGAGCTCCCATTTCCATTGAGGAATCGGCAATGATAGCAATGTCCTAGCAGGTTTCTGATGTTTAATTTTCACCTGCTGACAAGTTAGGCACTGAGAAATAAACATAGCAATATCCTTCTTCATACCTGGCCACCAATAGAGTCTTCGAAGATCCTGATACATCTTGGTACTACCTGGATGTATCGAATATGGCGCGGTATGTGCCTCTGTCAAGACGTCTTGCCGAATATCATCACCAGTAGGAACACATATACGGCCTCTAAATGTCATCAAACCATCTTTATTCATCCCAAACTCTGAATTACCTTTCTCTTTTGCTCTGGCTTTCATCTCTATCAACTGTGCATCATTGGCCTGTTCTCTACGGATTCTTTCCGTCAATGTAGCTCGAATGATCAACGCTGAAAAACGAGCGATAGTTCCCGGTACTACCAAAGCTATCTCTTCTCGTTGCAAGTCTAACCACAACGGTTTCTGGATCATAGAACTCAAAGAGGAACTCGACTTACGGCTCAATGCATCTGCTACAACATTCGCCTTCCCAGGGTGGTAACTAATCGTCACATCATAATCTTTGACAAGCTCTAACCACCGTCTCTGTCGCATATTGAGTTCTTTATGGGAAAACAAGTACCTTAAACTCTTGTGGTCCGTGAAAATTTCACACTTTTTGCCATATAAATAGTGTCTCAAAATTTTCAGGGCGAAAACCACAGCTGCCAGCTCCAGATCATGCGTAGGATAATTCTTCTCGTCGTCCTTCAGCTGATGAGAAGCATAGGCTATAACCTTTCCACGTTGCATCAGCACTGCACCGAGACCCTTCTTCGACGCATCGGTATAAACAACAAAGTCCTCTGTACCACAGGGTAGTGCAAGTACCGGAGCTGTCGTCAACCTATCTTTCAACTCTTGGAATCCACTTTGGCATTCATTGGACCACTCAAACTTCAAAGTCTTCCTCGTCAGATTGGTTAACGGCAGGGCAATCTTGGAAAAATCTGAAATAAAACGACGATAATAACCCGCCAAACCAAGAAAACTGCGTACCTCTGATACAGTGGTAGGGATAGGCCACTTCTGTATCGCCTCGATTTTTACTGGATCAACGGCTAAACCATTCTTTGAGACAACATGGCCTAAGAAAGAAATCTGCTCCAACCAGAACTAACATTTCTTCAACTTAGCATACAACCTCTTCTCTCTCAACAATTGAAGAACAACTCTGAGGTGCTCTGCATGAATCAATATATCATCGATGAAAACAATGACAAAGCTATCCAAATACGGCTTGAACACCCGGTTCATAAGATCCATGAAAACTGAAGGAGCATTACTCAGACTGAACGACATCACAAGAAATTCGTAATGACCATACCTGGTCCAGAACGCCGTCTTAGGGATATCAGACTCCCTAACTTTCAACTGGTAATAGCCAGATCGCAGATCAATCTTTGAAAATATTGAAGCTCCCTACAGTTGGTCAAAAAGATCGTCTATCCGTGGCAATGGATATTTATTCTTAATCGTCACTTTTTTGATTTCTCTGTAGTCAATGCAAAGCCGCAATGACCCATCTTTCTTCTTGACGAAAAGAACCGGAGCTCCCCAAGGCGAAGAACTCGGCCGAATAAAACCTTTATCCAATAGATCCTGCAACTGCGTCTTCAACTCTTTCATCTCTGTCGGGGCCATTCTATACGGAGCCTTAGAAATAGGAACCGTTCAGGGGACTAGATCAGTCACAAACTCTACATCTCTGTCCGGCGGTAAACCCGGTACATCATCCTCAAATACATCAGGGAACTCTCTCACAACATCAATAACATCAATATTCAATTTCACAATTCTATCCATATCAACAATCGAAGCAAAAAAACCCGTCACAACATCTACCCAACAACTTCTTAGCCTCAAGATATGAAATAAAAGGAAGGACCAGCGAAGTACCTGCACTGGCGAGCATACCTTCCTTATCTCCATCATCTGCAAATTTCACCGTCTTAGCAACACAATCAATCACTGCACGATAGGTTGATAGCCAATTCATGCCAAGTATAATATCAAACGCAACCATTATGATAACAATCAGATCGGCATAACCACTCGTTCATCAATTTGAACAAAACGCGCATACACAATAGACGTCGAGCACAACACATCTCCGAAGATAATACAACATTAAACAGGAGGGGAAGAACAGAAGGAACTAAACCCAAAGATCTCAAAATAGTTCCGACATAAAAGAATGAGTAGCACCTGTATCAAACAATGTCGTAGCCACTCTGCCAGAAATTAAAATAGTGCTAGAGATCACAGAAGAATCATGGTTTATACCTTCCCTCGTCATGGTGAAGATGCTGTTAGAGTAGGTGCCCGTCGAGCCAAGTGTTGGCCGATGGTTCATGATTAAACTCTATGTATAAACAGTCTTTATTTTAATAATATTTGAATTTATTATTTTGTCAAATCTTTATCTGTATACCCATGCTAGTTACATAGATAAAGCCCTTGAATATACAAATAGTAGAAAGAATATGAGATGCTCATATGATGAGTATCATGAAACTCATATTTGTAATACTGTATATTCTAAACAGTTCCTAGTCGATTCAGCCGCCGCTAAGAAGGATATAGGCCGCTCGAGTTCGAGACTAGTATCTGCGATGTGAGTACCATGTTTCATTGGTAGGGGACATTGTGATGTCCGAACATGCAGATAGGTGCTCCTTGTAGAGTGCACTGAACAACCCTCCATAAAGGATTTTCCAAGTGGTTCTCACTTATCAAGTGAAAAAGTCCTAGTTTATGGTTGTACACCATTAGTCCTTATGACCCGGGACAACATTGAGACTCTATGTGCTAGAATTACACTTTGACTTGTTTACCGACTCTCATGGGGTCATCAGGTGGCAACGTTGGGTGTTCTGTCGAAACATATAGGAGTCGATGCATTGTAGTCGGGGATTCACCGCTTACCTTCGGGTATGGATATCCTATGTGTTCTCATGTATGTGTAGGTTGATATCTCTGATCAGAGTATGGTGGTAATTATGAAAGGGGTTTCATAGATTACATCATCGATGCAACTACGACATGACACATAGTATCGATTCATTGACAACTCTCGATAAACCAATGGTTGTCGAATCGATCGGGATATATGAGTTGAAGGGACCCTACTGTACGCTAACCATAATTGAATGGTTCTTGCAGGCACTATCATTTTATACCTAGGGAATCATGTAAGCGATGCTGCTAGGCGTTTAACATGATTGGTTGGGTACTATCAGACTTGAGTTCTAAAGTTCTTGTTATCAAGGAGTTGATGAGTAAGAATGGAGCAATTGGGGTATGCTCGTATAAGGACATGTTTAGTCCGAATCACATGGAGATGTGAACCCACGGCTAGTTGTAAAAATGAACCATTGAGGGCCACACAAGTACTAGATTTCTAGATCCCGTTGAGAAGTAAAATAGTTCAATGTGTTGAACGGCTTATAAATGAGTTTATAAGCGTAAAGAAAATAGAAGTATGACTTCTATGAGAGAAATGTAACTTTTAATTTACGAATGTGTTCCTAAAATTAAAAGTTGGCCAAGTAAATAATGTATTTGAAAATTGTGATTTTCATAAACATTATTATGGACTAAATTAAATTAATTCAAGTGTTGAATTAATTTAACACTAGTGGGCCTCGTAGAGTCCAAATAATTAAATTAATTCAAGTGTTGAATTAATTAAATTACATTGGGCCTTGTAGAGCCTAATTAGAAATAATTATTAAACTAGTGGGCTTGGGTAAAATCAAGTAAACTTTAAATGGGCTCAAATATGTTTGAGACATTTAAATAAAAGTCCATAGGCCTTGTAATTGTTACAAGCCCAAATATGAATGCATGCTTGGGAGGTGAAAGGTTGTGGATTACTTTTGATTAAAAAATTGCATGGCATGCTTAAAGTTGATCTCTACTTTTTCACACACCAAGACAACTCATTCACTCCTTCACTCTCCCCTCACTTGGCCGAAAAATTCAAACTCATTTCTCTCCATTTTTCTCTTCATCTTGGTTGAGGAACTTTTGCACTTCTCTTTGAAAAATCCTCATATTTTTCTAGTGCAAAATATGAGGGAATCTACCTAGTTAGTGGTGGGCCTAATTTTGAACAAGGTGTGCTCAAGGAGGAAGCTTGTTGATCTTCTTGTCATTCAAGAGCTTTGTTGTTTAACAACAAAGTTGGAGCCATCATCAACCTCAAGAGGTTGATAGGTATAATTTTCTCAACACCCTATGTATGATATTTGGTGTTTGTTGTATTTGCTACACAAAACATATATGAGGTGGCGGAAATTTCTTGAGTAAAAATTCGATTTTTAACTTCCGTTGCGCTTCCGGTCACCGTAACCGATCCCCTTTTAAGTGGTATCCGAGCTATGGTTACGATTTTGTGTAGCATTTACAAGATATTATATTGAGATCGATTTCTAACCGCATGAGAAATATTTTTGCAACAAAACCGAGGCTGAATTTTGGGGATGTTCCGGGCAGCTTGTTGCTGCCCGTTTCGGGCAGCTCGGGCTGCCCGAGGGGCTGCCCATTTCGGGCAGCAAGAGCAGCCCGAGGGCTGCCCGAACAGCCCCTACTTTAAAATAAAAAAAAAAATTTGTTGCCGGAATCCGGCGATGGAGCTCCGGCGACGGCGATGACGACTAGTGTTTCCAAAAGTGTTTTGGATTATCAAAGTGTCATTGGCCTTGAGTTGTTGGGCCATTGCATGGCTAACATGTTTGTGAATTTTGAATGGGCCAAAATGTTTTTAGTGAAAAATAAATTTTTGGGCCCTTAAGTTTAAAATTACAAAAGTTGAAATTTTTCTCATAAAATAAATAATTGAAGTTGGACTTAGTAAATTGTGATTTATAAGAAATTCGGTTATAAATAAATTAATTGGAAAGTAGACAAAGGTGTTTGTATACTTTGTTAATTTAGTTTATAATCGTGGCGGTTTGTGATTGGATCAAGATATATAATATTGGATCAATTAATTATTGTGATAATTAATTGATGGTGTATGATATGTGATATTATGCATGAAGGATGATCAAAAGCCCAAGCCCAATTTGCTAGGTGTATGTTAGGATATTTTGTGTTGAATGATTGTAATAATTATAAATTTATCAAGTGGGCTTGGTTTATGGCCCGTTCCCACCCCCATGAGATGTATCCCTATTTGCCATGGATATTTATTTGTAAATATTAGAATAGTTGATGATCAAGATTGGAAGATGGTGGCCATGATGATTATGAAGATCGAAGACATGTAAATATTGGAAGCTAATGTAATAGTTACATTTGCATCCCTTGCATTACCCTAGGATTGGAACTAGGCCCGTGTTTAGCTCACACGGGTCATTAGTATTGGGGCGATTGATCATCCTTGTTAGTTTACTATTTATAATATATGCATGATATGTTATAAATAATGAGTATGTGCGTTATTATTATGATAATAACAAAGTTGCATGAATCCGGCAAACATACGATCAAACATGGCGAGTTTTTAAATAAAATTAATGATGAGACATTTCAAAATTAAAAACCCTCATTTTGAATAAGATTCAAAATTAATATCAAGCCCGAAAAGGGAATTAAAAATTTGTTTATAATTTCCATGTCATCCATCGACAATGGGTGCATGATGAACGCTACCCGTACTTGGGGCTCGGCTCATATTATTGGGGGAGCTCTGGGTGCCGGAAAGCTGTGACATCCATTGACATGGTGATGTGAATTACGTGGAACTCCCATGATTTCGGCTCATATTATTGAGGGAACTCATGGCGACCGTCAATTAAGGTTAACATCGATGGGTAAGGCTTGACACGTAAAGATGAACGACGTCATATTAATGGGTCCTAATCAAACGTGAGACAAAAGTTTACGTAGAGGGTTGCATTGTGATGCAATTGGAAACTACCTTTTAGGAATTATGATTGGCTGATATTATTCGGGATCATGATTCGCTAATTGGACCTTACGTACCTACTGAGGAAAGGAGTTTCCCGTTTTCATTAAAGGGTAATGAAAATGTCAAAACAGTGGGAGCGAAAATTTATAAAGTTAAAGTCCAAACTTTATATCTTATTAAATATTTTAAAATAGTCATTAACATTTATCTGTTTTACTTTTCAGTACAAAAATTTGACAATGTCTTCAATTCGCAATCCGCTTTCTGCCATACTCGAAAAACATGTGTTAACCGGACCTAACTATCTCACTTGGCTAAGAAATCTGAAAATCGCCCTAAACTCGGAAAAGATTGCGTATACACTGACTGAGTCGCCCCCTGCTGAGGCTCCGACTAGCTGCACTCCTGAGGAATTGCAGACCTACAAGGATTGGTATGACCATGACTTGAAGGCTAGGTGTTATATGCAGGCTTCTATGAACGATGAGCTGCAGAGGCGTTTTGAGGATGCAAAGAATGCTGCTGACATTCATTTGCACCTCAAGGAGCTCTTTGGTGAGCAGACTCGGCCTCTTAGGCATGCTACTATCAAGGAGCTGATCACTATGCGCATGCGAGATGGGGCCTTGGTCCATGAGCATGGCTTGAAGATGATTGGGCTCATGGACAAGCTCGTTAGCATGGATCTGATTTTTCCTTCGGAGTTGACCACCGACGTGTTGCTCTTATCGCTGCCTAGCTCATTTGATCCTTTTGTGGTGAACTTCAATATGAACAAAATGGAGCCGACCCTTGAGGAGTTGGTGAACATGCTTGTGACTTTTGAGTCCACCATCAAGAAAGAGAAGCCGGTTCTTTTTGTGGGCTCTTCATCTGGTACGAAGACCGGTCCACCTGGGAAGGGAAAGAAGCATTTTTTCCAACGTCCCACGAAGGGCGTGCCCTTGAAGAGGCAGACTCCGGGTCCCGTAGTGGCAGCCACACCAGTGAAGGCTGACAAGACTGTTGATATCTGTCATCACTGCAAGAAGCCTGGACATTGGAGGCGCAATTGCAGGGAATATCTTGCCCAAAGAGTTCTGGAAACGGTATGTTTTATATCGAAGTAAACATTTTAATTAACTCTACTTCTTGGGTATTGGATACCAGCTGTGGCTCACATCTCTGTAATGATTTGCAGGTGATGGGAAGAAGTAGGAGGCTCAGGGAAGGTGAGACCTTCTTGAGGATGGGCAATGGGGCAAGGGTTGCTGCCAAAGCTGTTGGAGATGTTACTTTACTTTTGAACAAAGATTTTAAGTTAATGTTAAGAGATGTTTTATTTGTACCTGAGTTGGTGAAAAACATTATTTCCATTTCTATGTTAGATAAAGATGGATTTTCTTGTTTATTTAGCAAAGGTGTTTGCAATATTTACAAGAATGAATGTTTAATTGGTACTGGAGAACTTGAAAACGATCTCTACACCTTAAAATTGATAGATATTCCACTTAACAATGTCCAAGCTATAACAACAACAAACAAGCGCAAACAAGATACTCTTAATATGGCACAATTATGGCATGCTCGATTAGGACATATTTCCCTAAGAAGGATGAACAAGTTTGAGGGAGTAGGCATGTTTGATATGTCTGATATTAATGCTCTCACGACTTGTGAATCCGGTCTGAAAGGAAAGATGACCAAAATTCCCTTTAATGGCCATGTGGAGCGAGCCAAAGGGTTATTGGATTTGATCCATACCGATGTGTGCGATCCGCTTAGCATCACCACTAAGCATGGACATGCCTACTTCATCACCTTTACCGATGACTTTTCTAGGTATGGGTATGTGTATTTGATGAAATACAAGTCTGAAGCCTTTGAAAGGTTCAAAGAATTCAGAAGTGAAGTAGAGAAGCAATTGGGACGAAGCATCAAGACACTTCGATCGGATCGAGGTGGTGAGTACTTGAGTGCCGAGTTCCAAGAATATCTTAGGGAGAATGGGATTCTCTCGCAGTGGACTCCGCCCGCTACACCACAATTGAATGGTGTTTCGGAGCGTCGTAACCGGACTTTGATGGACATGGTTTTGTCTATGATGGGGTTCACGGAGTTGCCGCCATCCTTTTGGGGATATGCGCTTGAGACAGCGGCAATGTTGTTGAACCAATGTCCATACAAAGGCAGTTGATAAGACACCATATGAGATATGGATGGGTAAGCCACCCAAATATTCTTATCTCAGAATATGGGGGTGCCCTGCTTATGTGAAGCAGGTAGTGGGAGATAAATTGGATAGTCGATCCATTTTATGTTACTTTGTGGGATATCCAAAGAATTCGGTTGTATACAACTTCTATCATCCCAAAGAAACAAAGGTGTTTGTTTCTAGGAATGCAAACTTTTTGGAAAAGGAATTTCTATTAGATAGAAAGGGCGAGATGATAGAACTCGAAGAGGTTCGAGAGACACCCACAATTGTAGAACCCACACCCGAATAGCCAAGAGAGGAGATACAAGCTCCTAGAAGATCCGAGAGAGTCTCGAGACCACCTATGAGGTATGGTCTGCTTCTTGAAGAGGGCCATGATGAGCCTAACCATGGATGTGATCCAAGGACCTTCAAGGAAGCATTATCTGATGCCGAATCATCCAAGTGGCTTGAAGCGATGGAATCTGAGATGAATTCCATGCATTCGAACCAAGTGTGGAATCTCGTAGATCCACCTAAGGGAATTGTTCCCTTAGGGTGTAAATGTATTTACAAGAGGAAACTTGGGGCGGATGGGAAGGTATTGAACTTCAAGGCGCGACTGGTGGCAAAAGGATACACTCAAAGACAAGGAGTTGACTTTGAGGAAACCTTTTCTCCAGTTGCAATGTTCAAGTCCATAAGGATTTTTCTAGCCATAGCTGCATGGTATGACTATGAGATATGGCAGATGGATGTTAAAACAGCTTTTCTTAATGGGGATATTAAGGAAGAGATTTACATGTCTCAACCCGAAGGGTTTACATCTATCGGAAGTGAGCATATGGTATGCAAACTTCAAAGATCTATTTATGGTCTAAAGTAGGCATCTAGGAGTTGGAACCTTAGATTCGATAGTACAATCAAAGAGTTTGGTTTTGCTAAGAATCCTGAGGAACCCTGTGTGTATAAGAAGGTCAGTGGGAGTGCTGTGACATTCCTGGTGTTGTATGTTGATGACATTCTACTCATTGGGAATGATGTAGGAATGTTGCAATCAACTAAGATATGGTTAGCGAGTAAGTTCTCGATGCAGGACTTAGGTGAAGCATCTTTTGTATTGGAAATACAGATCTATAGAGATAGATCAAAAGGATTGCTTGGTCTCACCCAGTCCACATACATGGATACCATCGTGAAGCGGTTCTCGATGGATGAGTCCAAGAGAGGACATCTACCAATGTGTCATGGCGTGTCCCTATCCAAGTCTATGTCTCCCAAGACTGATGCAGAGATAGCGGCGATGACCAGCATTCCTTATGCATCTGCGATTGGTAGCTTCATGTATGGGATGATATCTACACGTCCTGACGTGGCTTTTGCACTAAGTGTAGTGAGTAGATATCAATCCAACCCTGGTCTTCCACACTGGAAAGCTGTGCAAGACATCCTCAAGTATTTGAGAAGGACCAATAAATTGTTCTTGGTCTATGGGGGTGGAGAACTGAAATTGGAAGGCTATACCGACTCTAGCTTCCAAAGCGATATCAATGACTCGAAGTCAACCTCTGGATTCATATTCATGCTCAATGGTGCTGCTGTCTCTTGGAAGAGTTCCAAGCAAGACAGTACAGCGGATTCCACCACTGAGGCAGAATATATTGCTGCATCAGCTGCAGCAAAGGAGGCAGTTTGGATAAGGAATTTCGTCCAAGAGTTGGGCGTCATTCCTAATGGAGTTGCTCCTGTCCCGGTGTTTTGTGACAACACGGGAGCCATTGCTCAAGCAAAGGAGCCGAGGTCTCATCAGAAGTCCAAACACGTATTGAGAAAGTACCACATCCTCAGAGAGATCGTGGAGAGAGGAGATGTCACGATTGACAAAGTCGGCTCCGCAGATAATGTTGCTGATCCACTAACTAAGCCTTTACCTGGACCATTGTTCGAGAAGCATCGCGAATCGATGGGTTTGAAGCATATGGGTAGTTGGCTCTAGTGCAAGTAGGAGATTGTTAGAGTAGGTGCCCGTCGAGCCAAGTGTTGGCCGAGGGTTCACGATTAAACTCTATGTATAAACAGTCTTTATTTTAATAATATTTGAATTTATTATTTTTGCAAATCATTATCTGTATACCCATGCTATTTACATAGATAAAGCCCTTGAATATACAAATAGTAGAAAGAATATGAGATGCTCATATGATGAGTATCATGAAACTCATATTTGTAATACTGTATATTCTAAACAGTTCCTAGTCGATTCAGCCGCCACTAAGAAGGATATAGGCCGCTCGAGTTCGAGACTAGTATCTGCGATGTTAGAACCATGTTTCATTGGTAGGGGACAATGTGATGTCCGAACATGCAGATAGGTGCTCCTTGTAGAGTGCACTAAACAACCCTCCATAAAGGACTTTCCAAGTGGTTCTCACTTATCGAGTGGAAAAGTCCTAGTTTATGGTTGTACACCATTAGTCCTTATGACCCGGGACAACATTGAGACTCTATGTGCTAGAATTACACTTTGACTTGTTTACCGACTCTCAAAGGGTCATCAGGTGGCAAGGTTGGGTGTTCTGTCGAAACACATAGGATTCGATGCATTGTAGTCGGGGATTCACCGCTTACCTTCGGGTATGGATATCCTATGTGTTCTCATGTATGTGTAGGTTGAAATCTCTGATCAGAGTATAGTGGTAAAAATGAAAGGGGTTTCATAGATTACACCATCGATGCAACTACGACATGACACATAGTATCGATTCATTGACAACTCTCGATAAACCAATGGTTGTCGAATCGGTCGGGATATATGAGTTGAAGGGACCGTACTGTACGCTAACCATATTTGAATAGTTCTTGCAGGCACTATCATTTGATACCTAGGGAATCATGTAATCGATGCTGCTAGGCGTTTAACATGATTGGTTGGGTACTATCAGACTTGAGTTCTGACGTTCTTGTTATCAAGGAGTTGATAAGTAAGAATGGAGCAATTGGGGTATGCTCATATAAGGACATGTTTAGTCCGAATCACATGGAGATGTGAACCCACGGCTAGTTGTATCAAAAAACTATTGAGGGCCACACAAGTACTAGTTTTCTAGATCCCGTTGAGAAGTAAAAAAATAGTTCAATATGTTAAACGGCTTATAAAGGAGTTTATAAGCGTAAAGAAAAATAGAAGTATGACTTCTATGAGAGAAATGTAACTTTTAATTTACGAATGTGTTCCTAAAATTTAAAGTTGGCCAAGTAAATAATGTATTTGAAAATTGTGATTTTCATAATCATTATTATGGACTAAATTAAATTAATTCAAGTGTTGAATTAATTTAACACTAGTGGGCCTAGTAGAGTCCAAATAATTAAATTAATTCAAGTGTTGAATTAATTAAATTACATTGGACCTTTTAGAGCTCAATTAGAAATAATTATTAAACTAGTGGGCTTGGGTAAAATCAAGTAAACTTTAAATGTGCTTAAATATGTTTGGGACATTTAAATAAAAGTCTATGGGCCTTGTAATTGTTACAAGCCCAAATGAGAATGCATGCTTGGGAGGTGAAAGGTTGTGGATTACTTTTGATTAAAAAATTGCATGGCATGCTAAAAGTTGATCTCTACTTTTTCACACACCAAGACAACTCATTCACTCCTTCACTCTCCCCTCACTTGGCCGAAAAATTCACACTCATTTCTCTCCATTTTTCTCTTCATTTTGGTTGAGGAACTCTTGCACTTCTCTTTTAAAAATCCTCATATTTTTCTAGTGCAAAATATGAGGGGATCTACCTAGTTAGTGGTGGGCCTAATTTTGAGCAAGGTGTGCTCAAGGAGGAAGCTTGTAGATCTTCTTGCCATTCAAGAGCTTTGTTGTTTAACAACAAAGTTGGAGCCATCATCAACCTCAAGAGGTTGATAGGTATAATTTTCTCAACACCCTATGTATGATATTTGACGTTTGTTGTATTTGCTACACAAAACATATATGAGGTGGCCGAAATTTCTTGAGTAAAAATTCGATTTTTAACTTCCGTTGCGCTTCCGGTCACCGTAACCGATCCCCTTTCAGATGCGACCCTGCACCTTCTCTTTACTTGATCCTCTCGGACAGTCCTTGGCAATATGGCCTGCAGTGCCACATCGGTAGCAAGTTTAAGTACCAAATCTGCACTCTCCCCTATGTTGCCTACTGCACTTGGGACACAACGGCTTCTCAAGATCAAATGGAACTGTCGGTGCTTTAGGACTCGGCTCCATCTTGCCTTTCCCCTTAAAACTGCCTTTGCCTCTTTAGCTCGAACCTTGACCTCCTTGAACAATAGCATGTTGCCTCGCCTGTCTCTCTCTAGTGATATCTTTTTCATCTTGCTCGGCTAACAATGCCTTAGCCATAATCTCTTTAAATGTCACCGCCTTAGACATATTGATGTCCCTCCTGATCTCTGCTCGAAGTCCTCTAATGAAATGAGCACCCTTGTTTTGTCATTGGAGGCAATATATGGGGCAAACAGACAGCCCTCCTCGAACTTCAAAATGTACTCATCAACATTCATACCTCCTTGACGAAGCTCTAAAAACTCAGTCACCTTCCGAGCCTGAAGTGCATCTGGTAAGTACTTGTCGTAGAAAAGATCAGTGAAATCTTGCCACTTCAATGCCGGAATATCAACACCTACCTTGGTAGCATTCTACCAAATACGTTCAGCTTTAAATAGCATGAATATTGCACATCCAACTCTGTCCTTGTCTTCATACCTGAGATGATCAAATATCGCCTCAAGTGCTTTGATCCACTCTACGGCCACCAATGGATCAGTGCTTCCTGCAAACTCAGGCGGATCCATCCTCTTAAAAGCAGTAAAGGTCCCATCAGTCCCAACCGCTTGAATCACTTGGCCTCTCCCTTGGCCTCTACCTTGACCTGAACCTTGCAAACGGAGCAACTGTTGAATCTGTTCACTGTGAACCTTGGCTTGCTCT
This sequence comes from Primulina tabacum, assembly GCF_025594145.1. Taxonomy (NCBI): domain Eukaryota; kingdom Viridiplantae; phylum Streptophyta; class Magnoliopsida; order Lamiales; family Gesneriaceae; genus Primulina; species Primulina tabacum. Next base: position 11,036,894 of record NC_134562.1, read on the forward strand.
TTCAATAACTTGCCGAACTCGCCGACAACTCTCGATGAGGAGCTATCCTCACCCTTTGAAGATTTTCTCTTAGGAGGCATTAAATCCTACAATGTGCTCACATAATACATATCAACCAATAACAATAAATAGATGTAAAAGAAGACATACCCAGACTGTTGAAAGTAGACGAAGTCATATGCATTGGTCCGAAGAACGTTGCTCTGATACCACTAAATGTAACACCTCTGACCGATTTCATAAAATAACACAGCGGAAAGTTAAAAATTTTACTTGAAGGGAGGAAGGATTTAAAATTCTCTTGCCATAAAACATTTAAAATCAAAAGTATATACATGATCAATCAAGTGTTACACCAAAATACAAAATATCACTTTATGATCATGTCAAAATGCTAGAAAAATTGCCTTCTTCCTTCCATCTTCTATGCATATGACCTCGGCTCCAATCAACATCCTGGCTCGTCGCTCTTATCTGCATCACATGAATAACTGAAATGAGTATAAAACTCAGCAAGTGGAACTCTTACATAATAATGGATATGTATCATACTCTGTAAAACATGGCTTTGAAATCATTAAATACCATCTAACTCTTTAAACATGAATAATATAGTATAACATGAACATAACGATGATATTTTCTCTTTTCTCTGATGGATTGACATTTAAAAAGTATCTCTGTCTCTGTACCTATATCCCATCGATATAAATCGATACTCTGTTGGGATATAAGCCTATGGTCGTTGATCAACTAATTGCATGCAATCTCTTACTATCTCTTTATCAATCCAATAAATCAATTTGAACTCTCTCTTTGGCATTAAATCAAACACTTTGCATACTCTTTTCTTTTGTATTCCCTTTTATACAATTGAGACATATAAAACCCTCTAATATACATCAAAGTGTATTTATACATAATATGAATCAAATGGAAGGGAATAGCATAATAAACCATTGAAACACCATACATATATTATCATGTGAGCACAAGGGAATGAATTCCACTTACTACACTTGGAGCACTTGATTCTAAACTCTTGGTACAATTTCTACAACAATAAACCATGTACTGCACCATCAATAATCCAATAATCAAACAACCATACCATTAAATCCATAAAACCAACACCATCAACAAACACATGATTTCTCCCCAACACCAAAATCCAAAGAATAACTAAACCAAAAGCTTACCTTAGCTCCTTAAACTCAAAAGAACCTTGTTCTCACTTCAATAATCCAACAATAAGCTTGAATCAAAGAAAGGAAAGAAAGAAATTGAGAACCCTAACTTCCTCCTTGAGCTGCAAACCGAGTAGAGTGGAGAGAATGAGGAAATAATGAGCCAACTCTTGTCTTATATCACTTAAATCTCGAAAACAAGCTTTTACTATTCACGCACCGCGGGTGCGCTCCAAAATACACCGCGGGTGCGCTAGGCATTCTGTAACACTTTCGAAAATCCAAAGTGACGACCGTGGGTGCGCTGCGTTTCCTACCGCAGGTGCGGTTGACCTTCTGCCTAAACACCGCGGGTGCACTGCAAAATGGACCGCGGGTGCACTCTCCATACTATCCCATCACCGCGGGTGCAGTAGCTTTTTCAGTGCGGGTGCACTGTCACTTGAAGCCAACAATAAACTTTGCATCTAAAATCGAATCGCAACGTCGCTTCTCCTCATAATTCGACAACACTCTCAACATTAAAGTTGCACCTCTATGTCTTATCTAACCACTCCAATTGGCCTCATACCAATTGGCTCGACATACGAATTATCATGAATTAAATCGCAACGACGCTACACTATAACCATACATCCTCTATGTCAACAATACTATGAATCATAAATCGAAATTCTTAACATCTAATCTATACTTAAACTTAACCAAATAATCCATAAACATACGAAATCTTAAACCGTACCGTTCACCAAGCTTGGCTATTACAAGGAAACTCGGCGCACCCGCGGTCGTTTTTTCCGGATTTTGGATGTGGTTCAACCTATGTAGCGCACCCGCGGTGTGAGGACTAGCGCACCTGCGGTGCGTGAACAGTGAAGTCGTGTTTTGAAGTTTTAAGTGATTAAATACAAGGGTTTGCTCATTTTCCCTCATTCTTCTCCATTCTTCTCGGTTCTTCAGCTCAAGGGAGAGCTAGGGATCTCATTTCTTTCTTTTGTTCCTTCGATTCAAGCTTCTAGTTGGGTTATTGAAGTGAGAGAAAGATCATTTTTGAGTAAAGGAGCTAAGGTAATCTTGTGGTTTTAGTTATTCTTGGATTATGGTGTTGGGGGAAATTAAGGGATTTATGATTTTGTTGGTTTTATGGGTCTTATGGTATGGTTATTTGATTATTAAGTTGTTGATGGTTCAATGCATAGTTTATTGTTGTGGGATTTGTACCAAGAGATTCGAATCAAGCTTTCCATTGGTTGTAAGTGGAATTCATTTCTTGTGCTTACATGAAGTATATGTATTATATTTCAATAGTTTTAACATGCTATTCCCTTCCACTTGATTCGTGTTATGTATGGATACACTTTGTTGTATATTAGAGGCTTTTATATGTCTCAATTGTGTAAAAGGGAATGTAAATGAAAAGAGTATTCAAAGTGTTTGTTTTAATGTCCAATAGAGAATTCAAATGATTTATTGGATTGATAAATTAGATAGTCAGAGATTGCATGCAATTAGTTGATCAACGACCATAGGCTTATATCTCAACAAAGTAATCGATTTACATCGATGGGATATAGGTACAGAGACAGAGATACTGTTTAGATATCAATCCACCAGAGAAAAGAGAAATACCATCGTTATTGTCATGTTATACTATGTTATTCATGTTTTAAGAGTTAGATGGTATTTAATGATTTCAAAGTCATGTTTTACAAAGTATGATATGTATAGATTGTTATGTAAGAGTTTCACTTGCTGAGTTTTATACTCATTCCAGTTATTTCATGTGATGCAGATAAGAGTGACGAGCCGGGACGTTGATTGGAGCCGTGGTCATATGTACAAGAAGATGGAAGGAAAAAAGATATTTTGTTAGCATTTTGACATGAATACAAAATGATATTTTGTATTTTGATACTACACTTTACTGATTCCGTATGTAATTTGATTGTATATATTGAAATTATATTCATGTCAAGAAAATTTTAAATCCTTCTTTCCTCTAAGTAAAATTTTTTAAAATTCCAATGTTATTTTATAAAATCAGTCAAGGGCGTTACATCAGTTTATTAATCCGGGTCTAAATTTTTTTTAAAAAATACATTAGTGCGCAATATATGATAATCAATCTGATATAAACATTGAAAGTAAAGTAGAAGTCTTGCACAACATATGTTCAAATCAACTAGTGTTCAAGAACTACATCAAGTGCTGAAAATCAAATTTACTTCTAAGTCTGGATCTCCACGCTAATCTTTATCTCTCATCCTCTTCTTGACCCTGATCTTGTCCCACCTGTTGTCATGCACAAATACAAGCACAACAACAGCAGGATAACTTCCGGTGAGAAATATATTCCAAGTATAAACAACGTATACATGCAATCATATAAACAGATATAAAAGCTTGAAATAGATATCAATAAAATATATCATAATCTGAAAGACATGAATCGATATAAAATTGTAAATCAAACTCTTGACTCATAATCTCAGACTCGACTCTTCTCTAATCTAGGGATCCCGGACTAACTCAGACTTTGGCATTCTGTATCGAATTTCAGCGATAGAAGTCGATCTACTTCTAAGCAACATCGATACACAAAAAGTCCAGTGTCTTTGCGGCTCTGCCAAAGACTAGGCACATCTGCCCAAACTCTATACATGCTTTACTATAAAACAATAGACTAAGCATATCAATCTCATGAATTGCAAACATCAATGCAATAAATAAAGTATGTGGTCTTGGGAAACTCAAGTCAGATCTAACTCGAGTCGTATCTTCCCGATTCAACATTGATTCATACCTTTCTCTTGTCGATCCGACGAAATCGAAGTCTCGAATTCGAATCTGTCAATACTCAATCTAGCAATGACAATATTGAGGAGTAAAATATCAATATACAATTCAATCAATACTGGATATAATCAGAACTCAATCTAATTCTGTTTCAACGGCATAACGGCACAATCTCGATATACCCAGCAATACAATATCAGCATATATAAATCTCAATAACTCATAATCGATCAACAACACAATCTGATATCAAATCTGTATAATCTCAATCAAATTCAATCTGAAAATGATAACAAATTCATACGGTATCCGTTCTTCGATCTGGTTTCGATTATACAATTACAACAATCTCAGGAACAGATAATAACAGTCATATCAGGATTTCTTCCATATCATATTTTCAAATCATACAAGAACATAATATAACTTACATCCTATCAAAGCCTTTGTCAAGAGGAGTCCAGAAATGTGTTCGGATCGAAATTTTGATAATCGGATCTTGACCAGTCACCAATCTAAGCAATGGATAAAACTTGAAGATTTTGAGGAGACTTCTCGGTTCTTGCTGAAGGAAATGAAGGAAATCTTAACAATTTTATATATCTCTTGCATGGTAAGACTAGTTGGCTTAATCTTCAAGCTACACATCTCGCGCATATGCGCGACCTCCCTCGGCGCATATACGCAGGACCTACTGGTCTCGGCATTCTTCCTTGCAACTGCTCGCGCATATGCGGGAGGTTCTCTACCATGTTCGCGCATATGCGCGGGTCCTGGTCGCGCAACTGTCTGCGCGAGGAGTTCAGTCATTACGCGAGGGGTTCAGTCCTCGCACATAATTCAAGTCTTCTTTTGTCTTTCCTGGTCTGATCCTTTCCGTCTATAATCACATCAATTATCAATAAATCATTTCAGATTACAATAATGAAATCTCGGGCATTACACTAACGACTTCTCTAAAGAACAAATCCGCAATGTTAGAAGCATCATCAGTTTTATGACAAGCAATAAAATGTACCATTTTAGAAAATCTATCAACAACCACAAATATTGAGTCCCTCCCGTTCTTAGTCCTAGGCAAACCCAAAACAAAATTCATTGATATGTCAATCCAATGTTCACCAGGGACAGGAAGTGGTCTATACAATCCATGCGATTGTGTTCTAGACTTAGCTTGTCTACAAGTTATGCACTTATCACACACACGCTTAACATCATGTTTGATATGTGGCCAATAGAAATGTTCATGTAATGCACTTAAAGTTTTAGTCACACCAAAATGCCACATTAAACCACCCCCATGTGCATCCCTAACAAGTAATTCACGAATGGATGATTTAGAGATGCACAACCTATCTTCTCTAAACTAGAAACCATTATGCAAATAGAATTTTTCATGTGGACAATGCATATATGTTTCAAATACACCCTTAAAGTCATCATCTAGTACATATAACTCTTTCACATGTTCAAACCCCAAAATTTTAGACTCCAAGGTAAAGATTAGTATGTACCTCTATGATAGTTTGTCGGCCACTACATTCTACTTACCTTGTTTGTACTTAATTATGTAGGGAAATGTCTCTATGAATGCCACCCACTTGGCATGCCGCTTGTTCAACTTCTGCTGCCCCTTGAGATGCTTTAAGGATTCATGGTCCGTATGAATCAAAAACTCCCTAGGCCTCAAGTAATGCTGCCACGTTTCAAGAGTCCTCACAAGCGCATAGAGCTCCTTGTCATATGTCGGGTAATTCAACGCTGCTCCATTAAGCTTCTCACTAAAGTACGCCACCGGCCGTCCTCCTTGCATCAACACTCCACCAATACCTACACCTGAAGCATCACATTAAATCTCAAAATTATTAGAAAAATCAGGTAAAACAAGTAAAGGAGCATTAATTAATTTTTGCTTAATAAGAGTAAAATATTTCTCTTGCTCCTCGCCCCAATGGAATGGAACGTTCTTCTTAATCATCGCCGTCATCGGCGCGGCCAATGTGCTAAAATTCTTGACAAACCTCCTATAGAAGTTTGCAAGACCATGAAAGCTTCGAACTTGACCAACAGTAGTAGGGGTTGGCCAATCTCGAATAGCACTTACCTTGTCTTCATCAACTTGTATACCCTATGAGCTTACCTCAAAACCAAGAAAGACAAGTTTTCTTGTACAAAAATCACATTTATTCAAGTTAGCTTATACATTTTCTTCCTTTAATGTGATTAGCACAAGTCTCAAGTGTTTAACATGCTCATCCAACTTTTTGCTATACAGTAGGATATCATCAAAGTAAACCACAAAAAATTTTCCTATGTATGCTCGCAAGACATGGTTCATTAACCTTATAAAGGTGCTAGGAACGTTAGTTAAGCCAAAAGACATGACCATCCACTCATATAACCCGTATTTGGTTTTAAATACAGTTTTCCACTCATCATCTTCCCTCATTCTAATTTGGTGATAACCACTCTTCAAATCAATTTTGCTAAAGATACAAGCACCATGCAATTCATCTAACGTATCATCTAGTCTAGGTATGGGATGCATATACTTAATGGTTATGTTATTGATTGCTCTACAATCTACACACATACGCCATGAGCCATCTTTCTTAGGAATTAATAACACAGGCACATCACAAGGAGATATGGACTCATGCACAAAAGCCCTATCCAGCAACTCACTTACCTGCCGTTGAAGCTCCTTAGTCTCCTCCGGATTCCTTCTATAAGCTGGACGATGTGGTAAGGCACTTCAGGGCACAAAGTCAATTTGGTGCTCAATTCCCCTCAATGGTGGTAGTCCTTGAGGTAGCTCCTCCGGAAATATATCATAAATTTCCTACAAAAGTGAAACAACAATGCTCGGAAGGGACCAAACTATATCACTTGTGTTAAAGTGGATCTCTATATAAAGAGTCAACACAAGTGGTTCATGTGTGTGCATCAATTGCTTCAACTCAATCTTTTGGGTCATATATGTTTTTTTCTTGGCCTCTTTCCTCTCATTTTCTATCCTCTCTTTTTTGTTTTGTATGGCTATCTCACTTTTTTAATCACTCTTTTTTTCAGTCATCTCATTTTTGTTTTCAAAGGCCACCTCACTTATTAGTTCACTCTTTTTTTCGGCCTCATCTCTCTTATTTTTTTCAATTGGTCCTCCAACACTTGCTTTTGGGACAAAGGAAGTAAAACAATAGGTTCCTTTTTGAGAACAAAAGAATACCTATTCCTAAACCCATCATGTGTCACTTTCCTATCATACTGCCAAGGTCTCCCTAACAAAATATGACAAGCAAGCATTGGCAACACATCACACAACACCTCATCAACATACTTTCCAATTGAAAAAGAAACCAACACTTGTTTGTTCACCTTCACTTCCGCACAATCATTAAACCATTGAAGCTTATATGGTTGAGGATGCTTCAATGTAGGTAAACCCAATTTCTCCACCATCTCAATACTAGCCACATTAGTACAACTCCCCCCATCTATGATGAGATTGAAAACCTTATGATTTACAAAACACCTAGTATGGAACAACTTCTCCCTTTGGTTAGTCACTACTGCTTCACCTACAACCACCTCATATCCCTCACAGGATCCTCTAACGCAACGCAGGCTTCTCATCATCATCACCCTCGTCATCACCCTCACTTTCAGACTCATACTCACCATAACTATAAAATCATCACCCTCTTATTAGGACATTGGCTAGCAATATGACCCACCCCTTGACACATAAAACATTTAATATCCCTAGAACGATTAAGAGGAGTTCAGATTTACCTTGCACTCCTTGTTTAGGTGCCTCTTGTTTGGTCTCAATCTTAGGCTTGGTCATCACTTTACTCTCCTCACGTTTAGCCATATTTGGTCGCCAAAAATATGACAAACCCCCAGTTTGATTGGTGCGGCCAACTCCTTGCCTCTTAAGTTGTTGCTCCACCTTTATGGCCATTTGCACCATCTCGTCTAGATCCAAGTAGTGCCTAAGCTCCACTTGATCTTGAATCTCTCTGTTCAAACCACAAAGAAAACATGCCATCATCATCTCACTATCTTCCTCTATGTTTTTTCCCTAATCATGACTACTTCCATCTCTTTATAGTAGTCCTCAACACTCATTACTCCTTGCCTCAAAGTTTGTAGCCTCTTAAACATCTCCTTATAATAGTGATTGAGCACAAACCTCTTCCTCATGAACCTCTTCATCTCATCCCAAGTTTCAATGGGTCTCTCATTATATCTCCTCCTAGTGGTTACTAGTTGATCCCACCAAATGAGAGTGTAGTCTAGAAATTCAATCACCGCCAACCTAAGCTTCTTTTGTTCGGAGTAGTGGTGACATTAAAACACAAACTATACCCTTTTTTCCCACTCTAAATAAGTCTCTGGGTCAGATTTCCCATGGAATGATGGAATTTTCATCTTAATACTACCATATTACCATCCTCCCTATTCCTATCATTGTATCTACCACGTGCGGCTTCTCTCCTTCCTCAACCGAACCCTCAATCTCTTCAATTCCTACTTCAATTCTCATTTTGGCTTTCCTCTTCTCCTCCCAAACCATATTCTTCCTCTTGTTCTCCTCTACCCAAATCTTTAGGCTTAGATTTATTTCCACTAGTGCTAACTTCAAGCCTACTCATCCTCTTATGTAACGGCTCCAACTCAACCCTCCCTCATCATCCTAGTGAAATGCCCAAACAATGCCTCCATTTGAACCTTAGACAACCCCTGGTTCGAACTATCTCCTACCTCCCTCTCCATTGTACTTTCAGATTTGTACTTGCAAGAAAACGTTAGTAGAAAACAAAATATTCCTCACCCAAATTCTCACGGTCACTCCAAGGAAAATGCGCTCTTCTCTCCTCTTTTTTTTAACTACAAATACTCACCGGTCACTACAAAGAAGATACACTCGCACTCAAGTTATTTCCACTCAAATTCGAGAGTTGCCTCAAGGTGCTCAAGCTTTGTATTCGTATATATCAAACAATCAAGTTCAACTCGTTAACAATTGTGATCGCTCACTTGGACTGCGTAGACACGAAATTTGAAGATATATATATATATAAATTTGATTATGAGAGACAATTGAATATGACTCACAATAGAGAATAGAACAAAATATCAACACAAATTTATAGCAAATTTTCGGAATTTTTGTACTCTTTTTTTTTGGCTGAGTGCTACTTGAAAATCCCAAAAAAAAAATTCACCAAAATTTCGAGAAACTGATGAAGAACGATAGAACAAAGAAAACAGATCAGAAAAGGAACGAGAGAATAAACAGATCTGATAATAGAACGAGATAATAAAGCGATAAACTTACTTGAATTCAATGAGCCAAAGCTCTGATACCAAATGATATGAATCCTCGTACGAAGAAAAGCAAACACGATTAAATATGACTCGCGCCCTCAATTCAATAACGAACAAGGATCGTTGTTACTATGTCCCGATCTTTCGATTCAAGCAATTACGTGACCTTCACCCCTAAACTAAGTGGTTTAGTAACAAACAATCACAAAAAAAACAACCGAAACTCAAACGAACCTTCAAATAACTCGTCTTTGACAATCCGCGTAAGAAACGATCGACAAACGCCACAAAGTTAAAACTTTGATAAGTTTGATTTTGAAACAAAGCTAAAGCCTTGAAAAGTTTTGAGAGAAAACTCAAAAATTTTGATAAACTATCAATAATAATCTGAAATTGTGTCCCAAAATCGTGCAAATATGTTTATATAATCAAAAAGATATCAAATCTAGCTGTCAAAATAATTAAAACTCTTAACTAGGAAAATATTTGCGTCGCGCGCATATGCGCGCCCAACATCCGTGCATATGCACGGAATTCACTATCTGTATGTTGCATAATTTTTCCTCACGTGCACGTGCGCGCCATAGTTCCGCGCATATGCGCGAAGTCCTCTGTTCCGTGCCTCTGAAAATTCTGCGCCACGCATATTCGCGCCCCGTCTGGCGCATATGCGCTACCTCTCACCCATGTGCGTGAGGCGCTCTGTCTCAGTGTGCGCGGCCGTTCTGAAATCTTCATCCTTTGTTGCTTGAATAATGTTCCTATGACTCCCAAACTTGCTCCCGTGAATCACGAACCCCTCGGGGCTTGGCTCCTTGCTTGTAAGCTCTACTTGATTGCTCATGAGCCCTTGCAATGTTTCTTTGAATCTCTTCAGTCGTCCCCTCGTGATTGGTCCCTCCGGCAACTCTAAAGGATCCCATACTTTCCTTGGGGCTTGACCAACCGTGTTCGCATTACCAGGGGTCGTTGTAAGTTGAGATTCGCAAATGAGGATTTAGAAGGTAAATATAATTGGGACTGAGGAGACATAAGGACATCCTAAGACTTATTATTTTATCAAGGTAGTTCAGTAGAAGCATGGATTATTGGGATACTATAACTAAATCTAAACTTTTGATTATTGAAGATAAGCGAATTTCGGTGACGAAATTCAATTTAAGAGGGATAGATTGTAACGTCCCGAAAATTTGAAGGTCCACGTGAACCTCATGCATGCAAGCTATTAAATTCCTTATGTATTTTAATTAAATGTCTTAATTGCATGGATTAAATATGGTGTGCATGTTTACATGTTTAAAATGTACTCTTCTACATGAATGCATGCAAATGTATTTTTAAACGTTATTCGAGTTGCGATCGAGGAACGGAGACCGATTGCCGAAAAATGAGAAATATTTTTATTAAATAATTGTTTTTAGTTTTTTAAAATAAGGTTGATGCTTTTTGTTACGTTTGAAAATAAGGAGTTTTGAATTTATTTCATACGCCGAGACGTAATTTTTATCGATATTCGATTTTCAACAAAAATATGAACGTTTTGACAACTCGGCTAATAATTTCACGAACTTTCCTAAACGAAATAATTTTTAAATGCACTATTGGGCTTATTGGGCCTAGTATATCTTTCTAATGGGCCCAAGCTTGCCCACTTATTATTTATCAAAATTTAAAGCCCAAAACCCTACCCTTTTCTATTTATTATACACGCCCCTCACCCTAGAATATTCACAAGACTCCTAGCACTCCAAACTCACGCACACACGAAGCATCAGCAAGGAAAGTTTCGGTCTTTCTTTAGGAATTTAGCCTAGAGTTTTCTCGTCCCCGTTCTTCGCATCGTCAACGGATTTTCGTGCGTAAAATACGCAAAATCACTCCATAATTCTTCCTTTTCTCATCTATTACACACTAATATGTATTTAATTATGATTTTCATGAAAAACAATTATCCCCTTTTATTTATTTCGTTTTTATGCATATACATGAGTTTAAAACATGATTTGTGATCCAAAACATGATGTATACTTGCGTGAAGGGGCTGCCATGATTAGGAATTGTATATGTAATGTTTTTGCACAAGTCTAAGGTTCCTAGGATGCACGAGATAGGCTGCACATGAATTGAAAGAAGCTGGAACAGGTTATTGTGTTTTAATGATCAAGGCTCGATTTTGAGGGAACCATGGTGCATGGCTTGGCTTTGGCGCGACCAGGGCTGGGCTGGAATGTGGTTAGGTCAGGAGAGGAGTCCTAGACATGCTAGGACTCGAGCACAGTTGCTGGGAAGGATACTCGAGGCCATATCGCGAGGGGCTGCTTTGCTCTTGGGCATGTGGTTCGGCCAGGGTGGTTAAGGCTGGGCTAGGCTAGGTCTCTAGGGTCCTGAGAGGGTTCACAAGGGGATAGGTTAGGGTTTGGCTAGAGGGTTGAGGTTCTAGCCAAGTTACAAGAGTCCTAGGGCACAAGGGTTCTCGGCCGCAGCTTGCTGCTGGTGAAAGAGGCTTCGGCTCGGGATAGGGTCGAGTCCTAGGGGTCCAGTGGGTTCATTAGGGTCCAGGAAAGGTCTGGTCTGAAGATGGCTCAAGGTGGCTCGGGATTGGCTCGATGAAACCGTGAGTTGGTTCGAAGGTATGCTAGGATGGTTCGAAATTAGGGTGTAAATGTTTAAGGCTTTGAACCGTGGGTTCACGGCGGTCGTTCATGGTTCACAAGGGTATATTTAGTAATAAAAAGTCCATGTTGAAAATTTGGGAATTTTATATTATAGTTTGAATTAATTCGTGAATTAAACGTTCCGCGAATTAATAATTAAGGAATAATTAGAAAGCCTAGAATTTATGCAAGATAAAATTATGGGAAATTTAATTTAAGCTTAAATAATTATTTGGGATGGTCTAGAGTCAATGGAAGTAAGAAAAAGTCAAAACTGGGAAATTTTACGTCTAGGGGTAAAACGGTCATTTTACACCTAGAAAATAGTAAGCGTCATGACAGTGCTATGAATACTGTTTTATTTGTTAAAATGATTATTTTAAATGTTTATTGAATTTTATGATATAATGTTGACGCTAAAAGATATGTTACATGCTTGGTTTAAAAGAAAAATGATTATTTTATGCATGAATTTTATAAAGTGATGGAAATATGAAATGTTGAAGGAAGTGAAGTGATTGTGACTAATACGAATACGATGATATGTTAATACGTAAAACCAAGACTCAGTTGACGGGTGAGAGTGTTATTGCTGTCCCCGCCGCCCAATACTATGCTTACATATAAATGGATCCACCGAACCCCTAATACGAAAGTCACAATCAAGGATCTGAATTCAACGAAAGGAATACGTATACGTTTATGATGGATATGAATATGTTGATGATTATATTAATATGTTTATGTTTATGCATTATCATGAAATTTTATTTTAAGTTAAAGTATTTTCACTGTTACATGTGATCTGTATACGTATTATTTTTTATCAAGATTATGGTTTGCTGAGTCTTTAGACTCACTAGATGTGATCGATGCAGGTGAGTATGATGTTGATGGTAGTGAAGGTCTTGATGGTTGATCTTACTGGACTGAAGATGCACATAACCCGAGGACCAGCGCTAGTAGTTTTCCGCACTTATGTTTATGACTTATGATTTTAAAGTTTATGTTAAAGATTTTTACGACTTTTTATTTATTCTTTTGAGTGGTTTTTGAGAGGTTGATAGAGTTGGCTTTATTTTAAAATATTGCTAAGTTAGGATTTGCAAACGTTTGAAGATTGTTTTGAATTATTTCAATTGGAGTATTAAATATGGTCGGATGTTTTATTTTAAAATGGTGTCAAAATATTTTATTTTTATGTGTTGGTTTCGGCTGTAAATATGAGGAAAAAAATTCTAATACTTTTTAAGCAAAATGAATAGTGGACGTTTCATTTGGTGTGTCTTTTCATCCTATAAATAAGTATATTCATTTCCTTAATCTACACACACACTCAAGATCTCACGCAATCATTCTTTTGCATTTCATATTGTTAGTTTTTCATTTGGCGTCCATTCTCACTCAATCCTAAAAATACGATTTCAGTTCGCCGCAGTAGTTAATTGGTGCTTAATTCTCAATTGGTTCAACTATTGTATCCTGATAAACAAACGTTTGTATTGACCTCGAGTACCTCATGGAGATGACGAATCTGTTTTAAGGAAATTGTAATTTGTTTCATGTCTTTATTTTTTTGTTTCATTATTTTCCTTATACAAATTAGTTTTGTTGGATTATATTTCTGATGCGGTTCTATTATATGTTGCAACATATTTATCCGTTAGTTTTTTGTTTGTCAATATATTGGTGCAGCTGTTTTGATAAAAAAAAACCCTATTTAAAATGTAAATTTCATCAACTACAGGAAAAACTTGGTTGATTTATAATCGATTTATTTTATTTTATTTATTTTAATCCGATACTATACGTATTGTGTCTAAGGCTGATTTTATATTTTATTCAAGCTGCAAATTTTGAGTCGCCAATAATCACATTCATTTCATATATTAATATTTTATATTAGTTACATTATTTTGGCTAACAATTTTAGTAACCCGTTGTGAAACGTACACTAATCGTTTTGCTTTAAAAGCACTAGAATTTTTTTTACCTCACTAATTAGGTCGAATACATATACATATATATATAATATTTTTGACATCATTTAAAAATAAAACAACCAACTAAATTTAAAAATCAAAGAACATAGTCAAAACATGAAATCATCTAACGTTTTACTAAACCTAAAAGCAATATTTGAAAATAAAGCCAATACTATCAACCTCTCAAAAGCATAAATAAAAGTCGTAAAAATCTTTAATCATAAACGTAAACATAAGTGCGGAAAAGATAAGTGCTGATCCTCGGGTTATGTGTATCTTCAGCCCAGTCAAATCAACCATCAACACCTCCACTACCATCAACATCAAACTCATCTTGTAATGCTCGAGATTTTGATTATTGTAATCTGAAATGATTTATTAATAATTGATGTGATTATAGACGGAAAGAATCAGACCGAAAAAGACAAAATAAGACGTGAATTATGTGCGAGGTCTGAACCCATCGTGCATATGCACCCGAGCAGGGCGCATATGCGCGAGGTAGGCAGAGAACCTCGCGCATATGCACAACCAGGACCGCGAATATGCGCGAGTATGACAGAGAACCTCGCGCATATGCGTCAGAAGAGAACGCGCATATGCGCGGGCTGAGGAATTCAAATTATGCCGAGACAGAGTGTCTCGCGCATATGCGTCGAGGGAGGTCGCGCATATGCGCGAGACGTGCTGCACAAGAGATGAGCTACGTAGCTTTGCCATGCAATTTAAAGGGTAAATCCTTCTTTCCTTGACATTTTCCAGTAGAAAACCGAGGGAAAAACTTCAAAGAATCCTCAAGCTTCTTCGTAATTGAAATTGTGATTGTGCCAAATCCAGTTATCAGATTTTCGATCCGAACACAATTCTGGGATCCCCTCATCAAGAGCTACACTAGAACATAAGTTTTCTTATGTTCTGATTTGATTTGAAAATATGATATGGAGGAAATCCTGATATGATCTATATTATCTGTTGCTGAGATTGTTATCATTGTATAATCGGAATCAGATTGAAGAACGGATCCCGTATGAATTTGTTATCATTTTCAGAATTGATTTGATTGAGATTATACAGATTTGGCATCAGATTATGTTTGTTCATTGATTATTAGTTGAGATTGGTATCTGTTGATATCTGTATTGCTGGGTATATTGAGATTGTGCAGTTATGCCGTTGAAACATAATTAGAATGAGTTCTGATTATATCCAGTATTGATTGAGTTGTATATTGATATTGTACTCCTCAATATTGTCATTGACAGATTGAGTATTGACAAATTCGAATTCGAGACTTTGACTTCGTCAGATTAACAAGAGAAAGGTATAAATCAATGTCGAACAGGGAAGGTACGACTCGAGTTTGATTTGACTTTAGTTTCCCTAAACCACATACTTTACTTTATTGCATTGATATTTGCAATTCATGAGATTGATATGCTTAGTCTATTGATTTATAGCAAAGCATGTATTGAGTCATAGGCGGATGTGCCTAGTCATTGGCGGAGGTGCCAAGTCTTTGGCGGATGTGCCAAGACACTGGATGTTTGGTTTATATCGATGGTTCTTAGGATCAGATCGGCTTCTATTGCGGAGATTCGGTATATTGTGCCAATGTCCAGGAACCGGGATCCCTAGATTAGAGATGAGTCGAGTCTGAGATTATGAGTCATGAGTTTGATTTACAGTTTTATATCGATTCATGTCTTTCAGATTATGATACATGTTATTGATATATGTTTCATGCATTTATATCTGTTTATATGATTGGATGTATACATGGTTTATACTGGGAATATATTCTCACCAAAGTTATCCGGCTGTTGTTGTGTTTGTATGTGTGCATGACAACAGGTGGGACAGGATCAGGGTCAAGAAAAGGATGAGAGATTCATGATTAGCGTGGAGATCCGGACTAGAAGTAGATGTGGTTTTCAGCACTTGATGTAGTTGTTGAACCTTAGTTGGGATAAATGTATTTTGTACAAGACTTGTACTTTACTGTTGATATGTATATCAGATTGATTATCTTATGTTCCACACTTATGTATTTTAAAAAAAAATTTAGACCCAGATTAATTAATTGATCCACTTAATCCCAGAAGATGAAATAGGTTCGGGTCCTCATAGCAGGTGGTATCAGAGCAGTAGGTTCCTTAGACTGAGATAGATGCTAGTGAGCGGGGTAGATTGAGTTTTCTTTCCTGCTTTTGCAGTGCTAGCATGACAGTATGTTTTACTGCTTTGAAATGCATGTTTACCTGATTATCTGATTTGATTGGAAACATATGTTGTGGAGAATGAATCAGAACCCATTTTTGATCAGCAGTAAGATGATCAGAGGAGGACTGAAACAGGTTTGTTGTATTTAGTTACTAATCCTTTTGATAATCAGATATGCCTCCTCGAAGAATCCAAGAACAGGGTAGTACCTCTGCTAATCCGATGGATGTCACAGCAACTCCGATGGAAACACTACTGAAGAGATTTCAGTCGTTCAAACCGCCGACTTTGAAGGGCACAGAGAATTGTGTTGAGTGTGAGAGTTGGCTCGATGACATTGAGATGCTATTTGAATCATTGGATTATACAGATGAGCGTAGAGTCCGACTGATTGGGCACCAGTTGCATGATGTTGCGAAGAATTGGTGGCTCACAACCAAGAAGTCTTTGGAGCATCGAGGTACAGTTATTACTTGGAAAATCTTTAAGACTGAATTTCACCAAAGATTTTTCCAAGTGTCGTACAGAAAAGACAAGGGAGCAGAGTTTGCTAATCTGAGACAGGGTCAGTTGAATATTGAAGAATATGTAGCCAAGTTCTCTACATTGCTACGATTTGCTCCACATGTTGCTGAGAACGATGAAGCTGTTGCTGATCAGTTTATCAATGGGCTGAATCCTGAGATATTTACATTGGTAAACACTGAAAGACCGAACAATTTTGCTGACGCCCTAAACAGAGCAAAAAGAGCTGAAGCTGGCCTGATTAGGCAAAAAGGAGCTTCGTATGTTCTCCAGTACCGAAACAACAACAATCTCCCACTCAATTTAAGCAATCCCCTCCCAGATTTGATAGCACCAGTAGCAGTGGTGGGAAGAAATACTATTTGAAAGCCAGAGGGAAACAGTTCAAGAGGCCTGGGAGCAGTTCCTCTAGCTCCAGTGGTTCACGACAGAGCCAGAGTTATACAGGAGCTTATTGCAGAACTTGCGGAGGGAGACATCCCACAGAGCAATGCCAAGGAGTATCTAATAGTTGCAACATCTGCAGACAGCAGGGACATTTTGCTAGAGTGTGTCCACAGAGAGGTTCCCAGAGATCCTAGGGAGTAGAGTCATCTGGATCAGTGGCTCAGAATTATAGACGATCATCAGCTGTTCACTCCTTCCAGCCACCACCGACTACTCCTCAGTCACAGCAGAGACCAGGAGGAAGCCAGACTGTTAGCCAGCCTCCGAGACAGAAGGCCAGAGTATTTGCTTTGACTGAAGAACAGGCACAGGAAGCACCAGATGATGTTGTTGCAGGTAACTGTTCTCTTTGTGGTTATCCTGCTTATGTATTGATTGATACGGGTGCATCCCACACTTTTATTTTTGAGCGATTTGCATTGATTCATGCATTGCCTGTTGAGTCATTATCTGATGTAGTATCTGTCTCTTCACCTTTGGGGAGAGGTCTTGTATCAGTGACGTCTGTTAGACATTGTATGATACAGTATGACGGGCATGAGATTGAGTTAGATTGTATTGTACTTAGGTTGTCTGATTTTGACTGCATTATTGGTATTGATATGCTGACCAAGTACAGAGCTACCGTAGATTGTTTCCAGAAGATTGTGAGATTCAGACCTGATATGACTGATGAATGGAAATTTTACGGTAAGGGTTCTAAATCTAGAATTCCTTTTATATCTGCATTATCTATGACTCGATTATTACAGAAAGAAGCAGAGGGATTCCTTGTGTATTCAGTTGATGTACTGAAATCGAGCCCATCATTGGCTGATTTGCCAGTGGTATGTGAATTTGCTGATGTGTTCCCAGATGAGATTCCGGGTTTGCCTCCAGTCAGAGAGATAGACTTCAGCATTGAATTAGTACCAGGTATAGTTCCGATTTCTAGAGCTCCGTACAGAATGGCACCGATTGAGTTGAAAGAATTGAAAGATCAGTTGGAAGATTTACTGGCCAAGGGTTACATTAGATCGAGTGTTTCTCCTTGGGGTGCTCTAGTACTGTTTGTTAGAAAGAAGGACGGTTCGATGAGACTCTGCATTGATTACCGGCAACTGAACAAGGCTACGGTAAAGAATAAATACTCTTTGCCTTATATCGATGATTTATTTGATCAGTTGCAGGGGTTTTTTGTGTATTCCAAGATCGATCTGGATATCATCAACTGAGAGTCAGAGATTCTGATATTTCGAAGACAACTTTCAGAACCAGAAGTATCTTGATGATTTTGTGATTATATTCATTGATGATATTCTGATTTACTCCAAGAATATGATTGATCATGCTGAGCATCTGAGAATTGTATTGAGAATTCTGATAACCGAGAAATTATATGCTAAGCTGTCTAAATGTGAATTCTGGCTGAACCAAGTTGTATTTCTGGGGCATATTATATCTCGAAATGGTATTTCTATTGATCCTAGCAAGGTTGAGGCAGTGATCAGTTGGCCTAGACCAACATCTGTGCCAGAGATACGCAGTTTTATGGGTTTAGCAGGCTATTATCGTCGATTTATTAAAGATTTCTCGAGTATTGCTAAGCCTATTACTCAGTTGACTCAGAAGAATGCACCATTTGTATGTTCTGAAGAGTGTGAATCCAGTTTTCTAGAATTGAAGAAGAGATTGACCAATGCTCCAGTGTTGACTATTCCATCAGGTACTGGTGATTTTGTTGTTTATTTTGATGCTTCTCGCAGAGGATTGGGATGTGTTTTGATGCAGCGAGAACATGTTATTGCGTATGCCTCCAGACAATTGAAGCCACATGAATCTCGCTACCCAATTCATGATCTTGAATTGGCAGCCATTGTATTTGCATTGAAGATATGGCGACACTATCTATACGGTGGGAAGTTTGAAATCTATTCTGATCACAAGAGTTTGAAATATTTGTTTTCACAGTCAGAATTGAATATGAGGCAGCAAAGATGGCTTGATTTATTGAAAGATTTTGATTGTGAAATCAAATACTATACGGGAAAATCGAATGCAGCAGCTGATGCACTGAGTCGAAAGGTATGTTCTATATCCTTATCGACGATTGGTGTTTCAAATTTAATTGAAGATTGTTGTCTTTCTGGATTGATATTTGAGACAGATTGTAAACTTTTGAGACTTTATGCTATTCAAGTCGAATCAGTGCTGATTTTGAGAATTAAAGAAGCTCAGAAAGTTGATCAGAATGTTCAGAACTCGATTTCGATGGTCAGAGCAGGGCATCGATCAGAATATCAGGTACGTGATCATGTACTGTATGTGAATAATCGTCTTGTTGTGCCAGATGTTTCAGATTTGAAACGATAGATATTGTCAGAAGGGTATAGTAGTCGATTCAGTATTCATCCAGGTGGCAGAAAGATGTATAATGATTGAAAAGACAGTTTTGGTGGAAACAGATGAAAGCGGATATTGCAGCGTTTGTATCAAAATGTCAGAATTGCCAACGGGTGAAAGACGAAAGAAAGAAACCAGGAGGTTTGTTGCACATCTTGTCTATTCCTGAATGAAAATGGGATCACATTTCTATGGATTTAATGACGAAGCTACCACATTCCTCCCGAGTTTGTGATGCGATTTGGGTCGTGATTGACAGATTGACCGAATCAGCATGTTTTATTCCGTACAAGATGACGTACAGACATGACCAGATGGCAGAGATTTATGTCAGAGAAGTGGTCAGATTGCATGGAGTGCCAAAGTCGATTGTATCAGACCGTGATCCTTGGTTTAATTCGCACTTTTGGCACAGTTTGCAGCAAGCTCTAGGTACTAAATTGCACCTTAGTACTGCATATTATCCACTGACTGATGGACAATTAGAGCGGACTATCCAGACATTGGAAGATATGCTGAGAGCAGTAGTGCTAGATTTTGGTACTAGTTGGCAAGATTCTTTGCCTCTTTGTGAGTTTTCGTACAACAACAGCTATCAGACGAGTATAGAGATGGCTCCATTTGAAGCGTTGTACGGCAAGAAATGCAGATCCCCTTTGTCTTGGGATGATATCTCCGAGGTACCTGAGATTGGACCTGATATGATTAGAGATATGACAGAGAAGGTGAAGTTGATTCGTCAGAGAATGAGAACAGCTCAAGAAAGGCAAGCCAAATATGCCAATGTTCGTCGTCGATCTCTAGTGTTTGAAGCAGGAGACAGAGTATTTCTGAAAATTTCTCCTTTCAGAGGCATTGTCAGATTTGGCAAGAAAGGGAAGTTGTCTCCACGTTATATTGGGCCTTATGAGATTCTCGAGAAGATAGGAGATCGTGCCTATCGACTAGCCTTACCGCCTTCTTTATCTGGAATACATGATGTCTTTCATGTATCTTTATTGCGGAAGTATCTCCCTGATGCATCTCATATTCTTCAGCCAGACGAGGCAAAACTTGATGAGACACTGAGTTATTTTGAAAAGCCGATTCAAATTCTTGATCGTAAACAAAAGCAACTCAGAACGAAGACTATTCCGCTTTTGAAAGTTCAGTGGAGTCTTCATGGCATTGAAGAAGCTACCTGGGAGACTGAATCAGACATGAGATAGAAATTCCCAGAGTTATTTCACTGATGTGAGTTTTCTTGTTTAGCTTCTATTCTCCATTTCTTATTATATCTGATTTGCTATCTGATTTGATTGCTTGCGATTTCGAGGACGAAATCAGATCTTAGAGGAGAAGAAATGTAATGCCCGAGATTTTGATTATTGTAATCTAAAATGATTTATTGATAATTGATGTGATTATAGACGGAAAGAATCAGACCGGAAAAGACAAAATAAGACGTGAATTATGTGCGAGGACTGAACCCTTCGCGCATATGCGCGATCGAGCAGCGCGCATATGCGCGAGGTAGGCAGAGAACCTCGGGCATATGCACGGTGCGCGACCAGGACCGCGCATATGCGTGAGTATGGCAGAGAACCTCGCGCATATGCGCCGGAAGAGGACGCGCACATGCGCGGGACGTGCTGCACAAGAGATGAGCCACGTAGCTTTTCCATGCAATTTAAAGGGTAAATCCTTCTTTCCTTGACATTTTCCAGCAGAAAACCGAGGGAAAAGCTTCAAAGAATCCTCAAGCTTCTTCGTAATTGGATCTGTGATTGTGCCAAATCCGGTTATCAGATTTTCGATCCCAACACAGTTCTGATATCCCCTCATCAAGAGCTACACTAGAACGTAAGTTTTCTTATGTTCTGATATGATTTGGAGGAAATCCTGATATGATCTATATTATCTGTTGCTGATGTTGTTATCGTTGTATAATCGGAATCAGATTGAAGAACGGATACCGTATGAATTTGTTATCATTTTCAAAATTGATTTGATTGAGATTATACAGATTTGGTATCAGATTATGTTTGTTGATTGATTATGAGTTGAGATTGGTATCTGTTGATATCTGTATTGCTGGGTATATTGAGATTGTGCAGTTATGCCGAGATTGAGTTCTGATATATCCAGTATTGATTGAGTTGTATATTGATATTGTACTCCTCAATATTGTCATTGCCAGATTGAGTATTGACAAATTCGAATTCGAGACTTCGACTTCGTCAGATTAACAAGAGAAAGGTATAAATCAATGTCGAACCGGGAAGATACGACTCGAGTTTGATTTGACTTGAGTTTCCCAAAACCACATACTTTACTTTATTGCATTGATAATTGCAATTCATGAGATTGATATGCTTAGTCTGTTGATTTATAGCAAAGCATGTATTGAGTCATAGGCGGATGTGCCTAGTCATTGGCGGAGGTGCCAAGTCTTTGGCGGATGTGCCAAGACACTGGATGTTTGGTTTATATCGATGGTTCTTAGGATCAGATCGGCTTCTATTGCGGAGATTCGGTATATTGTGCCAATGTCCAGGAACCGGGATCCCTAGATTAGAGATGAGTCGAGTCTGAGATTATGAGTCATGAGTTTGATTTACAGTTTTATATCGATTCATGTCTTTCAGATTATGATACATGTTATTGATATATGTTTCATGCATTTATATCTGTTTATATGATTGGATGTATACATGGTTTATACTGGGAATTATATTCTCACCAAAGTTATCCGGCTGTTGTTGTGTTTGTATGTGTGCATGACAACAGGTGGGACAGGATCAGGGTCAAGAAAAGGATGAGAGATTCATGATTAGCGTGGAGATCCGGACTAGAAGTAGATGTGGTTTTCAGCACTTGATGTAGTTGTTGAACCTTAGTTGGGATAAATGTATTTTGTACAAGACTTGTACTTTACTGTTGATATGTATATCAGATTGATTATCTTATGTTCCACACTTATGTATTTTAAAAAAAAATTTAGACCCAGATTAATTAATTGATCCACTTAATCCCAGAAGATGAAATAGGTTCGGGTCCCCACACATCTGCATCGATCACACCTAGTGAGTCTAAAGACTCAACACATAGTACTCGACGGCGGAGACATCAGCGACACTCTCACCCGTTAACTGAGCCTTGGCCTTATGTGAAACGATCTCGATTTTTTTTTTCTAATCATAAATCAAAAACTCGAAAATACTAACTAAATAAAATAACTTAACATTCCTAACAATCATAATAAATTAACATATGAAATCTCAAGTGCATAAAATAAATCCTAAATCATCAACTAACCCGTAGAACCCAAAATCAGTACACGTAAAACACATGCATTTATTTAATTGTTAAATCATTTATTTAAATTTAAAATTATTTTTATTGATGCATGACCTATTTAAATTGCATTATTTTAAATTAGGCATCTTTATGTGATGCACGTTAAAAATGTTTTCTCGGGTTTCATGTTTCAGGCGATTATTCGATGCAGGATCGAGGAAAAGAGACCGATGACGATTTTGGCAATTTTAAAATGTAGTATTTCATTTTTAAGTTAAGGTTGGGGCATATTAATTAATTTAATAAGTTTCAGCATTTTAAAGCCTAAATTATGTATTTAGTGAGCTTAGAATTTTGAAACTTTTAAAGTTGGCTTTGTGGATTTTATTTAGTTAAAAAGGAGAATTTTATAAAATTAGTGTGTATACTTTAATTGAGGAGTTTGTTTAAAATTAATGTGAGTTAACCTTTTTATTAGATTTTTAATTAGTTAATTTAACAAATTAACTCTCCTAATTACCACTAATCACACGCACACACACTTTTACACACACTAAAAATCTTCTATCACACACTTATTCAGATTTTATTATTTTTGAGAAGAGAAATCCTAGGGTTCCTCTACCTTAGAGCAGCCGCCCATCCCTCTGATTTTTCCAACGAGATTTCGTTGAGTTTTCTTCAAAGAAAATCGCGCCACGTTCGTTTCGGATCGTCTCTCGCATCCTTCCCGCTTCGGTGTCGTCGTTCGGTAACATTAATTATCAAAAGGCATGTATATTCTGTTTTTCCTGCGTCGATCTAGTCATATTATGTGTTGCAATGTTTTTATACGAGAAAATAAATGTGTGATGTAAATGGTTTGAGCAAAAAAATTGTTTGATCAATCTATGCAACGTTTTTAGATCTCAGAATTTCGTTTTTACTGTATTTTGAATTACTGCGATTTTTCGGTCGCGATTTTGGTAAAACTTTCAACATATGAAACGTAGAGCTTTTGGATACCTTCGATTTGATATAAAATTCAAAATATTTGGATAAAATTGAGTGAGTTGTAGCGTTTTTCGTGGGACTGCTCAAACTGCGTTTTCTGAAAATTATGCTATTGATGTGTTCTTGAAGTTTATTTGTTGCAGGCTTCGTTGGGAACCGTTTGGTGATCGCTGCTATGTTTAGGTATATGGAGTATGAGTTTGGGATGAGTTCTGATCCTTCGTTTCGTGTCGATAGTCATTGGTTGCTTTAGAAATCGTAGGAATCAATTGGTGTCAAAATTGAGTTTATGGGTTTTATTGCGTTGAGTGTGGTGCATCGTTTCTTTGGGAACGTTTGGGGCGTTTTTATGGAGTCGGGTCAGTGTCATAGTATAATGCCAGGTTACTCGTACAAATGATAATAATGTGTTTATGTCATTTATTATGTAGTTATTTAGCTCATTAGATTTCACGTGATGATTGAGGTATCAATATTGAGATGGAACATGATATTTATATTGTGCATGGTGTATTGAGAATGAATATGTGTTTAAATAGTGACGGTAAGATGTGTAGGTAGAAGTAGTGTAATGAAGTTGGTAGGAAATGAGATGAAAATATGGTAGTTCTTACGAGTATTAGCATAATCATTTGAATATTGATCCAAATTGTGTGAGGTCATAAACATTAGAAATCTAAGATATAATGATACAACTTTCATGGTTTGGGTTTTGTCCAAATCATTGTGGATGACAAGCTAAAAGCGCCCCGAAATGTGTCGTGTGTATCGTTACTCCTACAATGACACATCTTAGTAGTTTGAGCATAACTTTTTACTCAGACCTCCAAATGACATGAAACAAGTTGGAGATTCAAGCCAAGCCGTAGGGCTACAACTTTTTTTTTCCATTTTTTCAGATTATGAACGGAAGAGCCGTTTCAGGAGCAATCTTTGATAAAACAGTGTGAAGGGCAGAACATGTGGCGCCCGAGCGGTAGAAAATGACCATCCGAGCGCCCCTACACCAAAATCTCACCAATTTTACAGAACATGTGGCACCCAAGTGGTAGAAAATGACCGTCCGAGCGCCAGTGCATGAAAAATTCAGTAATTTTACAGAACATTCTGCGCCCGGGCGGTAGGAAATGACCGCCCGAGCGCGCTGTGTATAAGAAAAGATAAACTTCGAAATTCTGGACATCTTTATCAGTTTCCTTCACTTCCTTGCAGCATAAGATCGAGAGAAACATGAAACCTTCCTCCCAAAAAGCCCTTTTCTTCTTCTCCTTCATCATTTTGAGGTTAGAAGTTCATTCTCCATCACAAGAACATCATAGAGGTGTAAGTTTTCTTCTCTTTTAGATGTTCTACATGTAGATGATTGATTTTCACCTAGTATATACATAGTGATGGGTTTATTGATGTATTTGACAGTATAGGAGCGAGAAACATCATCTCAAAACAGTGTTCTTAAGCTTGGACTGTAAGTTGGCATGTTCTTGAAGTAATACATGAGTAATATTATGATTTCAAATACTTCCCATTGATTATTGCTATATGTACATTGTTAGTATCTTATTGATGAAAACACAGCACCATATTCCATTGTTATGTATTAAATATGTAAGAAACTCATGAATATTGATGATGGGTGCTATGTTATGAACATGAACATGAACATGAAAGGAAAATGATTGATTTTTACATGATATAGAGCTTGTTGATATCATGGGTGGTTTTAAGTCCACCAAACCTATTGGCCAATATATGTTCATGGGGTGTGGGGTTGCCAAAGGTTGTTCCATGACGTCCAACACAGTAGTAGCTATATAATAAAGCAAGCACAGTAGTACAGGTCAACTAATGAGGCTCAAGTACAAAAATGAACATGAATATATGCTATGATATGACATGGTTTAAAGATTCATTGTTGTCACGACTTGATATGTATGTTCCTTCGACGCATATTGATACGTACAAGTGCGAACTTATTGAGTTTTATAAACTCACGTAGCTCATGTATTCAGGATCAGGTAATGAAGATACATAGGATGCCGGTTCGCCAATGGATGCTTGTAACGTGCCTCACCGCGACAAGAACCGGGACGTCTTATTGTATACCTTCCGCATTTGTAACGTGCCTCACCTCGACAAGAACCAGGACATCTTATTGTATAGCTTCCGCATATGTATTATACTGGACTGTATATCAGGGCAAGGTTTGAAACAAGTTTCACGACGTTTATGAAAATATGTATAACGATACAGTGTATGTTTTGAGTATGATTATATGTATGTATAGATATTGTTGCTTGAGTTTGGATTTTTCATGAAACGTCTGCTTATTCGATTTCTTAAAATGTACTAGAATTTTTTTTTTAAAACCTCACGTAATATTCGGCCGAACCATAAAATATTTTTTACATCATTTTAAAAATAAACATCTAACTGCCATTTAAAAATCCAAAGGAAAATATTTTAAAGCATAAAATCACCAAATATTTTACCAATAAAAGACGCAAAAATATCTTTAAAATTAATTAAAATTATAAATAATAACTAGTGCGGAAAACTAGCGTCGGTCATCGGATTATGTGCACCTTCAGTCCAGTCAGATCAACCATCAAGACCTCCATTAACATTATCATAATCACCTGCATCAATCACACCTAGTGAGTCTAAAGACTCAACACGGCATATCCTTGGTATCAAGTAACACGTAATACAGTTAACATATAACAGTGAAAAATACTTGTACTTAAAATATCATTTTCATTAAGATGCATAAACTTAAACTTAAACATTGTCGTAAACATTTCCATGATGCATAAAAAAAATTTCATAAAACATAAACATATTCATATTCATATTCGTATTCATATTTATATGCATATCCATATTCGTATCCATATTCGTATTCGTATTCATATTCATGTTCGTGTTTGTTTAATTCAGATCGTGATTGTGACTCGTATTCTTGATCGTATTGGGCGATGGATCCATCTAAAGAAAACCACAGTACTGGGCGGCGGGGACACCAGCGACACTCTCACCCATCAACTGGGCCGTGGCCAACGTATTAACATATTCGTATTCGTATCACGTATTCGTATTCGTATCCTTATCCAAGGAAACACGATCGTCGGGCTCCCACTGGGACCATAACCCTCACGATATTTCCAACATGTAGTAGTCACAATCCCTTCACGTCCTTCAACATGTTATCATCACTTAATAAAAACATGCATAATATCATTTTTATTTTGAAACCAAGCATGCAACATATCTTTTAAATGTCCAATTTAATCCTTAATAATTCATGACATTTAAAATCATATTTCAACATGTAAAAATTCATAAACATGTTACATAATCATATTAGCATATAAAACAGCAATTAGGACACTGCCATGACGTTTACTAATTTTCTAGGTGTAAAAAGACCGTTTTACCCCTGAACGTAAAATTTCACGTTTTGACATTTTCTTAATTTCATTGACTCTAAGATGTCCCAAATAATTATTTAAAAGTACAAGAATTTTCTCATATTTTTATTTAGCATAATTCGATGATTTTAAAATAAATCTTTAAATGTGACGTATTAATGTATTTTAATCCCGAATTAAACCAAACCTTAATATAAAATTCACAAATTGAAATATTAGACTTATAATAATTATTTAAGCTTAAACCTAATTTTTCATAATTTTTTAAAGCTAAAAACTAGGCTTTCCAATTAACTCGTTAATTAGCGTTTCGTGCGGCGATTAAATCCCGAATAAATCAAAAACTAGTTATTTTGATCCCAAAATTTAAACATAACCTTTTTATGATTTATTCTACCCTTCCAAGTCATGAGCCACCCCCGTGGACCCATGGATTCAATTTTAGTCTAATTAAATTCGAAATTGACACCTTATCGAACACACCGAGCTATCGCCTAATTTACTAGAGCCTCGCCCAAGCCACCTTGAGCCAAAACCTAGCCAACCCATGTAGGCACCCGCCTGGACCATTATAACCCATTGGACCTGACCTTAACTCCTAAAACCGAAGCCCTACAGAAGCTGTAAAATTGCTAAGAAACCCTCCTAGACTACCCTTGAGCCAACTTGAATTTTCATCGAGCCATGCTCGAACCACCCTGAGCCAACCTCGACCCAAACCCACTATAGACCCTACTGGACCCTTAGCACCCCTAGGAACCGACCACAAGCTCGGACCAAAGCCACACCAGCAGATGCAAGCCATGGTCGAGACTCCTACTTGGATAGGACTCCACGTTTCTGTTGCTAGGACCTAGCCAACCCAACCAGGCCCTGAACCAACCCCTCTATCACCCTTCTAGGACCCTAAGGACCTGACCTAGCCCAGCCCAAGCCCTCTGGCCGAGCTCCTTAACCATCTGCGCGCTGCTCACCCAAGAGTGCAGCATGTGCTGCTGTGCACGGGTGGCGTCCTAGCTTGCTAGGACTCCTTCCCAGCCCTTGACTCGAGTCCTAGCATGGCTAGGACTCTTCCCTTGACCCCTCACCAACACTAGCCAAGCCCTGGTCCTAGCCAATCCCAAGCCCAGTAGCAAATCCCATGAGCCGAGCCCCCTTTGATCACATGACAGAAATTAGGCACCAGCTTGTTCTATTCTTATGTGCAGTCTGTGCGTGCATTTTCTAGGATACTAGAACGTATGTAAACCTTCCATTTTCAATCTACCAGACCCTAAACTGGCCCCTTACCAAGCCCCAGCCTTTAATTCCTTTAAACCGAAACATCCTCCCACCATGACAGCAACTTGCTACCAACTTGTTTTCTTTTGTTCTACCAGCGTGTGTGGTGTGTTCTAGACCTTCAAACCCATGTAAAACAACGTGTGATCATAACCTAAGTCATGGCAGCCCTTTTAACACATACAAAACATGATTTTTGAAGGAAAATACAAGCTAAAATATTGACCTTTGCCATAAAAACGAAAATTGTTTCATGATGCACTTGTTTTTCATGCAAATTCAATTAAATAAAATACTATGATGTGATAGATGTTTGAAAGAAAGAATATGGCGTGCCTTTGCGTTTTATACGCACGTAATAACGTTGAGGACGAAGAACGGGACGGAACCTAGGCTATCTTCTCCTTGAACCCCTTCGAATATCTTCAATATGTTGTGCCGTGTGTGTTGTGTTATTGTGAGGAGAGAATTTCAGAATTTTGGGAGTGTGTGGCCGAGAGATCTTGATGCAAGAGTGAAGGGTTTTGGTGGTTTACCACTTTAAATACCAATTAAATACCAACAAGGCTTTTAGGCCTATTAAGCCTCTAAATTAAGCCCATTAGTTTTAATTAGGATTTAATAAAATATCAACAAGGTTTTTGTTTAAATAAATTTGTGAATTTAATAGCCGGGTTGCCAAGAAGCTCGTATTTTAGTTGAAAAACCACCACCGATAAAATTTTGTCTCGGCGTATAAAATCACCTCAAAACCCCTTATTTTCAAAAATAAGAAAAAGCATCGCTCATATTTTAAATAATTAAAAACAACTATTTAATAAAAACATTTTCTATTTTTCAGCCATCGGTCTCCGTTCCTCGATCGCAACTCGAATAACCTTTTAAAAATATATTTTAATGCAATAATGTAGAAAAATATCTTTTAAACATGCAAATATATACAAAATAATTAATTAATGCAATTAAAACAATTAATTAAAATACAGGAGAATTTAATAATTTGCATGCATGTGGTTCGAGTAAACTTTAAAATTTTCGGGGCGTTACAATCTTTCCCCCTTAAATTGAATTTCGTCCTCGAAATTCGTTTATCCTTAATAACCCAAAGTTTAGTCTTAGTTCTAGTATCCCAAAAATCCACGCTTCCGATACGCTACTCTGATAAAACTTAAATTCTAAAATGTCCTTACGTCTCCTTGATCCCAATTGTTTTTACCTTCTAAATCCTTATTTTCGAATTGCAACTTAAAAAGACCCAAATGAATTAGTGCTATTACTATCATAACCTCGAATTTCAATTTTTCTTACAATTCCCAATATTAAAAGATGGATGACCATACTTATCGTATATTATTTTCCTTATTTTGTACCCAAAATATTCATCAACTTATCAAATTCCAATCTTAAAATCTCAAACGGCTCCGCTAACACTTAAATTTTTCAAGCCTAATATCAATTCATCCTTAAAAACCCTTGATTAACATTCCTTATAACACTAAAACCAGGATATCCCAAGGTTATGAATATTCTTAAAAGTCTAAATCATCAAAATTCCTATCAATTTAAACCATCAAATTATCGCTTACTGCTAAATTAGTCCCAAATTCCTTAATTAACCCATAAATTTTTGGCATTCTTAATTTTCTTCTACAGGTTTCCCATAACATAATTTCGATAAATTTAAACTTATTTACCCAAAATCAATTTCTATAACCAATATTACCTTTTGTCAAAACTTAAAATCTCAATTTATACATTTCTATACTCCCAAAGTCGTTGTAAATCCTCGAATCATTATTACTTATGAGTAATTCCAAAAAATTAATTCAACTAGTAACCACGAATCATAAATATTTTCTTAGAAAATCTACGTGTCCCAAAGCATTCGTAATATTCCCGATTAACTTATAGCCCAAAAATAGAACGTCAATGCTAAAACCCAAAAATCAACATAGTCCAATTCCACCACAAAGCCAACATGCGTTAAAATAAAATAATTTCTTATTTCATATTGTAACACGTATAAAAATTCTAAAGCATAAAAATGATATATCCTCATAAAGCTATTAAACATATGACATAAACATATAATTCATGTACTTATGAAGGTAACATCATAAAATCATATAAAGCATGTAAAACTTACAAGTTTGATGCTTGACGACTGAGCTTCCCGGTACTGATGGTGGCACAACCCTTTACAGAACCATTGCTCTTATATCAACTGAAACGTCTGCTTATTCGTTTTCTTAAAATGTACTAGAAATTTTTTTTTAAAAACCTCACGTAGTAGTCGGTCGAACCATAAAATATTTTTAACATCATTTTAAAAATAAACATCCAACTGCCATTTAAAAATCCAAAGGAAAATATTTTAAAACATAAAATCGTCAAACATTTTACCAACCTAAAAACATTATTTGAAAAGTATAGCCCATACTATAACCTCTCAAAAATCTCTCATAACATGAATAAAAGACGCAAAAATATCTTTAAAATTAATTAAAATCATAAATAATAACTAGTGCGGAAAACTAGCGTCGGTAATCGGATTATGTGCACCTTCAGTCCAGTCAGATCAACCATCAAGACCTCCATTAACATTATCATAATCACCTGCATCAATCACACCTAGTGAGTCTAAAGATTCAACACGTCATATCCTTGGTAACAAGTAATACGTAATACAGTTAACATATAACAG
Organism: Primulina tabacum; assembly: GCF_025594145.1. Taxonomy (NCBI): domain Eukaryota; kingdom Viridiplantae; phylum Streptophyta; class Magnoliopsida; order Lamiales; family Gesneriaceae; genus Primulina; species Primulina tabacum. The sequence goes on from NC_134562.1 coordinate 11,068,109, forward strand.
TGAAAAATACTTGTACTTAAAATATCATTTTAATGAAGATGCATAAACTTAAACTTAAACATTTTCGTAAAAATTTCCATGATGCAAAAAAAAAATTTCATAAAACATAAACATATCCATATTCATATTCGTATTCATATTCATATGCATATCCATATTCGTATCCATATTCGTATTCGTATTCATATTCATGTTCGTGTTTGTTGAATTCAGATCGTGATTGTGACTCGTATTCTTGATCGTATTGGGCGATGGATCCATCTAAAGAAAACCACAGTATTGGGCGGCGGGGACACCAGCGACACTCTCACCCATCAACTGGGCCGTGGCCAACGTATTAACATATTCGTATTCGTATCACGTATTCGTATTCGTATCCTTATCCAAGGAAACACGATCGTCGGGCTCCCACTGGGACCATAACCCTCACGATATTTCCCACATGTAGTAGTCACAATCCCTTCACGTCCTTCAACATGTTATCATCACTTAATAAAAACATGCATAATATCATTTTTATTTTGAAACCAAGAATGCAATATATCTTTTAAATGTCCAATTTAATCCTTAATAATTCATGACATTTAAAAATCATATTTCAACATGTAAAAATTCATAAACATGTTACATAATCATATTAGCATATAAAACAGCAATTAGGACACTGCCATGACGTTTACTAATTTTCTAGGTGTAAAAAGACCGTTTTACCCCTAGACGTAAAATTTCACGTTTTGACATTTTCTTAATTTCATTGACTATAAGATGTCCCAAATAATTATTTAAAATTAAATAAATTTTCTCATATTTTTATTTAGCATAATTCGATGACTTTTAAATAAATCTTTAAATGTTACGTATTAATGCATTTTAATCCCGAATTAAACCAAACCTTAATATAAAATTCCCAAATTTAAATATTAGACTTATAATAATTATTTAAGCTTAAACCAAATTTTTCATAATTTTATAAATCCTAAAACTAGGCTTTCCAATTAACTCGTTAATTAGCGTTTCGTGCGGCGATTAAATCCCGAATAAATCCAAAACTCGTTATTTTGATCCCAAAATTTAAACATAACCTTTTTATGATTTATTCTACCCTTCCAAGTCATGAGCCACCCCTGTGGACCCATGGATTCAATTTTAGTCTAATTAAATTCGAAATTGACACCTTATCGAACACACCGAGCCATCTCCTAATTTACTAGAGCCTCGCCCAAGCCACCTTGAGCCAAAACCTAGCCAACCTATGTAGGCACCCTCCTGGACCATTATAACCCATTGGACCTGACCTTAACTCCTAAAACCGAAGCCCTACAGAAGCTGTAAAACAGCCAAGAAACCTTCCTAGACTACCCTTGAGTCAACTTGAATTTTCATCGAGCCATGCTCAAACCACCATGAGCCAACCTCGACCCAGACCCCTTAGAGACCCTACTGGACCCTTAGCACCCCTAGGAACCGACCACAAGCTCGGACAAAAGCCACACCAGCAGATGCAAGCCATGGCCGAGACTCCTACTTGGATAGGACTCCACGTTTCTGTTGCTAGGACCTAGCCAACGCAACCAGGCCCTGAACCAACCCCTCTATCACCCTTCTAGGACCCTAAGGACCTGACTTAGCCCAGCCCAATCCCTCTGGCCGAGCTCCTTAACCACCTGCACGCTTCTCACCCAAGAGTGCAGCATGTGCTGCTGTGCGCGGGTGGAGTCCTAGCTTGCTAGGACTCCTTCCCAGCCCCTTGACTCGAGTCCTAGCATGACTAGGACTCTTCCCTTGACCCCTCACCGACACTAGCCAAGCCTTGGTCCTATCCAGTCCCAAGCCCAGTAGCAAATCCCATGAGCCGAGCCCCCTTTGATCACATGACAGAAATTAGGCACCAGCTTGTTCTATTCTTATGTGCAGTCCGTGCGTGCGTTTTCTAGGATATTAGAACGTATGTAAACCTTCCCTTTTCAATCTACCAGACCCTAGACTGGCCCCTTACCAAGCCCCATCCTTTAATTCCTTTAAACCGAAACATCCTCCCACCATGACAGCAACTTGCTACCAACTTGTTTTCTTTTGTTCTACTAGCGTGTGTGGTGTGTTCTAGACCTTCAAACCCATGTAAAACAACGTGTGATCATAACCTAAGTCATGGCAGCCCTTTTAACACATAAAAAACATGATTTTTGAAGGAAAATACAAGCTAAAATATTGACCTTTGCCATAAAAACGAAAATTGTTTCATGATGCACTTGTTTTTCATGTAAATTCAATTAAATAAAATACTATGATGTGATAGATGTTTGAAAGAAAGAATATGGCGTGCCTTTGCGTTTTATACGCACGAAATAACGTTGATGACGAAGAACGGGACGGAACCTAGGCTATCTTCTCCTTGAACCCCTTCGAATATCTTCAATATGTTGTGCCGTGTGTGTTGTGTTATTGTGAGGAGAGAATTTCAGAATTTTGGGAGTGTGTGGCCGAGAGATCTTGATGCAAGAGTGAAGGGTTTTGGTGGTTTAACACTTTAAATACCAATTAAATACCAACAAGGCTTTTAGGCCTATTAAGCCTCTAAATTAAGCCCATTAGTTTTAATTAGGATTTAATAAAATATCAACAAGGTTTTTGTTTAAATAAATTTGTGAATTTAATAGCCGGGTTGCCAAGAAGCTCGTATTTTAGTTGAAAAACCAACACCGATAAAATTTTGTCCTGGCGTATGAAATCACCGCAAAACCCCTTATTTTCAAAAATAAGAAAAAGCATCGCTCATATTTTAAATAATTAAAAACAACTATTTAATAAAAACATTTTCTATTTTTCAGCCATCGGTCTCCGTTCCTCGATCGCAACTCGAATAACCTTTTAAAAATATAATTTAATGCAATAATGTAGAAAAATATCTTTTAAACATGCAAATATGCACAACATAATTAATTAATGCAATTGAAACAATTAATTAAAATACGGGAGAATTTAATAATTTGCATGCATGTAGTTCGCGTGGACTTTAAAATTTTCGGGCGTTACAATCTTCCCCCCTTAAATTGAATTTCGTCCTCGAAATTCGCTTATCCTTAATAACCCAAAGTTTAGTCTTAGTTCTAGTATCCCAAAAATCTACGCTTCCGATACGCTACTCTGATAAAACTTAAATTCTAAAATGTCCTTACGTCTCCTTGATCCCAATTGTTTTTACCTTCTAAATCCTTATTTTCGAATTGCAACTTAAAAAGACCCAATTGCTTTAGTGCTATTACTATCATAACCTCGAATTTCAATTTTTCTTACAATTCATAATATTAAAAGATGGATGACCATACTTATCGTATATTATTTTTCTTATTTTGTACCCAAAATATTCATCAACTTATCAAATTCCAATCTTAAAATCCCAAACGCCTCCGCTAACGCTTAAATTTTTCAAGCCTAATATCGATTCATCCTTAAAAACCAATGATTAACATTCCTTATAACACTAAAACCAGGATATCCCAAGGTTCTGAATATTTTTAAAAGTCTAAATCATCAAAATCCTATCAATTTAAACCATCAAATTATCGCTTACTGCTAAATTAGTCCCCAAATTCTTTAATTAACCCATAAATTTTTGGCATTCTTAATTTTCTTCTACAGGTTTCCCATAGCATAATTTCCATAAATTTAAACTTATTTACCCAAAATCAATTTTATAACCAATATTACCTTTTGTCAAAACTTAAAATCTCAATTTATACATTTCTATACTCCCAAACTCGTTGTAAATCCTCGAATCATTATTACTTATGAGTAATTCCCAAAAATTAATTCAACTAGTAACCACGAATCATAAATATTTTCTTAGAAAATCTACGTGTCCCAAAGCATTCGTTATATTCCCGATTAACTTATAGCCCAAAAATAGAACGTTAATGCTAAAACCCAAAAATCAACATAGTCCAATTCCACCACAAAGCCAACATGCGTTAAAATAAAATAATTTCTTATTTCATATCGTAACACGTATAAAAATTCTAAAGCATAAAAATGATATATCCTCATAAAGCTATTAAACATATGACATAAACATATAATTCATGTACTTATGAAGGTAACATCATAAAATCATATAAAGCATGTAAAACTTACAAGTTTGAGGCTTGACGACTAAGCTTCCCGGTACTGATGGTGGCACAACCCTTTACAGAACCATTGCTCTGATATCAACTGAAACGTCTGCTTATTCGTTTTCTTAAAATGTACAAGAATTTTTTTTTTTAAAACCTCACGTAGTAGTCGTCCGAACCATAAAATATTTTTAACATCATTTTAAAAATAAACATCCAACTGCCATTTAAAAATCCAAAGGAAAATATTTTAAAGCATAAAATCGTCAAACATTTTACCAACCTAAAAGCATTATTTGAAAAGTATAGCACATATTATAACCTCTCAAAAATCTCTCATAACATGAATAAAAGACGTAAAAATATCTTTAACATTACTTAAAATCATAAATAATAACTAGTGCGGAAAACTAGCGTCGGTCCTCAGGTTATGTGCACCTTCAGTTCAGTCAGATCAACCATCAAGACCTCCATTAACATTATCATAATCACCTGCATCAATCGCACCTAATGAGTCTAAAGAGTCAACACGTCATATCCTTGGTAACAAGTAATACGTAATACAGTTAACATATAACAGTGAAAAATACTTGTACTTAAAATATCATTTTCATGAAGATGCATAAACTTAAACTTAAACATTTTCGTAAACATTTCCATGATGCATAATAAAAATTTCATAAAACTTAAACATATCCATATTCATATTCGTATTCATATTCATATGCATATCCATATTCGTATCCATATTCGTATTCGTATTCATATTCATGTTCGTGTTTGTTGAATTCAGATCGTGATTGTGACTCGTATTCTTGATCGTATTGGGCGATGAATCCATCTAAAGAAAACCACAATATTGGGCGGCGGGGACACCAGCGACACTCTCACCCATCAACTGGGCCTTGGCCGACGTATTAACATATTCGTATTCGTATTCGTATCCGTATCCAAGGAAACACGATCGTCGGGCTCCCACTGGGACCATAACCCTCACGATATTTCCAACATGTAGTAGTCACAATCCCTTCACGTCCTTCAACATGTTATCATCACTTAATAAAAACATGCATAATATTATTTTTATTTTGAATCCAAGTATGCAACATATCTTTTAAATGTCCAATTTAATCCTTAATAATTCATGACATTTAAAAATCATATTTCAACATGTATAAATTCATAAACATGTTACATAATCATATTAGCATATCAAACAGCAATTAGGACACTGCCATGACGTTTACTAATTTTCTAGGTGTAAAAAGAACGTTTTACCCCTGGACGTAAAATTTCACGTTTTGACATTTTCTTAATTTCATTGACACTAAGATGTCCCAAATAATTATTTAAGATTACATGAATTTTCTCATATTTTTATTTAGCATAATTCGATGACTTTTAAATAAATCTTTAAATGTGACGTATTAATGCGTTTTAATCCCGAATTAAACCAAACCTTAATATAAAACTCCCAAATTGAAATCTTAGACCTATAATAATTATTTAAGATTAAACCAAATTTTTAATAATTTTATAAAGCTTAAAACTAGGCTTTCCAATTAACTCGTTAATTAGCATTTCGTGCGGCGATTAAATCACGAATAAATCCAAAACTCGTTATTTTGATCCTAAAATTTAAACATAACCTTTTTATGATTTATTCTACCCTTCCAAGTCATTAGCCACCCACGTGGACCCATGGATTCAATTTTAGTCTAATTAAATTTGAAATTGACACCTTATCGAACACACTGAGCCATCTCCTAATTTACTCGAGCCTCGCCCGAGCCACATTGAGCCAAAACCTAGCCAACCCACGTAGGCACCCTCTTGGACCATTAGAACCCATTGGAACTGACCTTAACTCCTAAAACCAAAGCCCTACAGAAGCTGTAAAATAGCCAAGAAACCCTCCTAGACTACCCTTGAGCCAACTTGAATTTTCATCGAGCCATGATCGAACCACCATGAGCCAACCTCAACCCAGACCCCCTAGTGACCCTACTGGACCCTTAGCACCCCTAGGAACCGACCACAAGCTCGGACCAAAGCCACACCAGCAGATGCAAGCCATGGCCGAGACTCCTACTTGGATAGGACTCCACGTTTCTGTTGCTAGGACCTAGCCAATCCAACCTGGCCCTAAACCAACCCCTCTATCACCCTTCTAGGACCCTAAGGACCTGACCTAGTCCAGCCCAAGCCCTCTGGCCGAGCTCTTTAACCATCTGCGCGCTGCTTCACCCAAGAGTGCAGCATGTGCTGCTGTGCGCGGGTGGAGTCCTAGCTTGCTAGGACTCCTCCCCAGCCCCTTGAATCGAGTCCTAGCATGGCTATGACTCTTCCCATGACCCCTCACCGACTCTAGCCAAGCCATGGTCCTAGCCAATCCCAAGCCCAGTAGCAAATCCCATGAGCCGAGGCCCCTTTGATCACATGACAGAAATTAGGCACCAGCTTTTTCTATTCTTATGTACAGTCCGTGCATGTGTTTTATAAGATATTAGAACGTGTGTAAACCTTCCCTTTTCAATCTACCAGACCTTAGACTGGCCCCTTACCAAGCCCCAGCCTTTAATTCCTTTAAACCGAAACTGCAGAGGCCTTAGAACTTCTTGCTTGAAAATTTGCGGAAAATTAAAAATTTTCTTTTTAAAAGAACTTAAATGGCCTCATTCATAAAATCACTGGTGAATCAAGTTCAATATTTCAAAATATTGCAGCGGAAGAAAATAAAGTTTGCCAAAAATCACAATTTAAAAATATCCAACGACTGATAAAATGTTTGCGGAATAAAATAACAACTGCTGCTCTGAGGTCCTCAGGTGCCACTACTGCCAACCCAAGTTGGCTCACTGGTCCCCGCCCTCGGCCCTGGCCTCATCAGTACCTACAACAATCAAGTCTAGTGAGCCTAAAGACTCAGCATGCATATATCGCAGGTAACGAGTAAAAATCTGAATTAAAATATGCATGAGTTAACATATCCTGTCCTGAGGCATGCTGAAAATAATCTGTACTTAGCAATTATAATACGTGCATAACTGAACTGATAATCAAAGTAAAAAAATGTTTGCTCCTTGGAGCCTATACTGAAATAACTGGTAAAATTTTCTGTTGAGATTATGTTTTACGCCTGTGGCCCCTGCACTAAGCTGAACTGATCGGTAACTGGCTACCGGGGAGGCTGAAACTGAACTGAGCTGGCCGGTCACTGGCGACCGGGTGGTACCATACTGAACTGATCGGTCACTGGCGACCGTATAAAATAACACTCCCACATAGTGAATGAACCACAAGCCATATCGCATAAATCTCAAAGATAATCATTTTCTATTTAATGCACGTAAAATAATTAACTGGCATAATGAAAATGTCCCGTAATTTTACCAACTGGATTGGATTGGATCGTTCCCAGGCTCGCTGCAACCTAACTGGGCTATGAAAAATATGCAATAACTTAAACATGACCAGCTACGCAATTTACGTTCAAAAGATGTGACTATGATGCCTAATGACTTCGCATTTAATCATGACTCCGAGCCAACCTGAACCGACACCGAACCGACATATAGTCATGATTAAAATACAGCTGAAAAATCATAAAATAATGCTCCTAAAATGATAGGGTCGAAATCTAGGTGGAATGGAGGCCAAAACACGAAACGCTCTTTCGAGAGTCAATTTGGCACATCGCACCGTAAATTCTCGTATGACCTCAAAAATGATCCAAATGACAAACGGTCAAAAACATGACCTTCCCAACTCAATGAGGCACTGTCCAGTTCAAGGCCATGGGCTAAAAGCCAACCAAGAACTCGAACGAGCCACCGAACCGACACAACAACTTGCTGTAATTTTCCAGCAACTGTACAATCATGTAACTTGTGTTGTTTTCGAGACTACCGGCCATTGGGGCGTGAACCACCGACCAGAGACTCTTACCAACATCCCAAGTAGTGATTTGAACCATGGCTAAGGGCCCTAGGCCAGCCACAATCCGCGTCACACCAAAACTCAACCGAAACTCCAACCGAGAACCAACGTGCATGCGTGTGTAGTGTTGTGCTTAGATCGATGTCTTGCGTCGTTCCAGTGGCCATTAGATTGACCATGGCACGATCTAGACATAAAGGGGCATGGTATGAACCGTGGCTATGGGCCATAGGCCAACCAAGATCCATACCAAGCAACCAAAAACCGAAACCATATGCTGAACCAATGAAGAAGCCGAATGGGGAAAGGGGCTGTTCTTGTTGATTATTTAAAAACCGATGAGCCATGGACCAAGCCACCAAAAGGGCGACTTAGTCACCTCTTAGACATGCTAGGGGAGTGATCCAACCATGGCTAAGAGCCCTTAGGGCAGCCAAGATCAGATCCAACCCCTTGACATAAAAACTGAAATTTTCGAACACATGAGAAGCAATGGGAAAGTTGCTGTCATTCTGAATTTTCCAGCTGAACATGGGGTTAAACCAATGGACAAACGTGGTCCTAATGCATCCTATTACATGTATATAGGTCGCCTTGGGAGCCTGGAATCGAACCAATCACCTGAAACAACAAAACTCAGAAAAACGTGAAGCTTGTCATGAAAGGGCCGAAATCTGCATGCATTAATTTTCTGAAAATTCTATGATTTATTTCGGTTTTTGCATGATAAAACATGATCATGTACTGAAAAATAATTGATAATATGACTTGATTGAGGTTTGAAAGAAATCTAGACATGCCTGATTTCGTTTCGAAAGAAAACGAACGAAACGACGACGACGCGGCACGGAGGAGATGGAGCACTTCTTTCCTTTCCTCTTCTACTCGATTTTTCTCCCTTTGCTTAGCTATGAGTCCCACGGTTGTACTGAGCAATTATAATACGTGCATAACTGAACTGATAATCACAGGAAAAAAATGTTTGCTCCTTGGAGCCTGTACTGAAATAACTGGTAAAATTTTCTGTTGAGATTATGTTTTACGCCTGTGGCCCCTGCACTAAGCTGAACTGATCGGTAACTGGCTTCCGGGGAGGCTGAAACTGAACTGAGCTGGCCGGTCACTAGCGACCGGGTGGTACCATACTGAACTGATCGGTCACTGGCGACCGTATAAAATAACACTCCCACATAGTGAATGAACCACAAGCCATATCGCATAAATCTCAAAGATAATCATTTTCTATTTAATGCACGTAAAATAATTAACTGGCATAATGAAAATGTCCCGTAATTTTACCAACTGGATTGGATTGGATCGTTCCCAGGCTCGCTGCAACCTAACTGGGCTATGAAAAATATGAAATAGCTGAAACATGACCAACTACGCAATTTACGTTCAAAAGATGCGACTATGATTGCTAATGACTTCGCATTTAATCATGACTTCGAGCCAACTTGAACCGACACCGAACCGACGTATAGTCATAATTAAAATACGCTGAAAAATCATAAAATAATGCTCCTAAAATGATAGGGTCGAAATCTAGGTGGAATGGAGGCCAAAACACGAAACGCTCTTTCGAGAGTCAATTTGGCACATCGCACCGTAAATTCTCGTACGACCTCAAAAATGATCCAAATGACAAACGGTCAAAAACATGACCTTTCTAACTCAATGAGGCACTGTACAGTCCAAGGCCATGGGCTAAAAGCTAACCAAGAACTCGAACGAGCCACCGAACCGACACAGCAACTTGCTGTAATTTTCCAGCAACTGTACAATCATGTAACTTGTGTTGTTTTCGAGACTACCGGCCATTGGGGCGTGAACCACCAACCAGAGACTCTTACCAACATCCCAAGGAGTGATTTGAACCATGGCTAAGGGCCCTAGGCCAGCCACAATCCGCGTCACACCAAAACTTAACCGAAACTCCAACCGAGAACCAACGTGCATGCGTGTGTAGTGTTGTGCTTAGATCGATGTCTTGCGTCGTTCAAGTGGCCATTAGATTGACCATGGCACGATCTAGACATAAAGGGGCATGGTATGAACCGTGGCTATGGGCCATAGGCCAACCAAGATCCATACCAAGCAACCAAAAACCGAAACCATATGCTGAACAAATGAAGAAGCCGAATGGGGAAAGGGGCTGTTCTTGTTGATTATTTAAAAACCGATGAGCCATGGACCAAGCCACCAAAAGGGCGACTTAGTCACATCTTAGACATGCTAGGGGAGTGATCCAACCATGGCTAAGAGCCCTTAGGGCAGCCAAGATCAGATCCAACCCCTTGACATAAAAACTGAAATTTTCGAACACATGAGAAGCAATGGGAAAGTTGCTGTCATTCTGAATTTCCAGTGAACATGGGGTTAAACCAATGGACAAACGTGGTCCTAATGCATCCTATTACATGTATATAGGTCGCCTTGGGAGCCTGGAATCGAACCAATCACCTGAAACAACAAAACTCAGAAAAACGTGAAGCTTGTCATGAAAGGGCCGAAATCTGCATGCATTAATTTTCTGAAAATTCTATGATTTATTTCGGTTTTTGCATGATAAAACATGATCATGTACTGAAAAATAATTGATAATATGACTTGATTGAGGTTTGAAAGAAATCTAGACATGCCTGGTTTCGTTTCGAAAGAAAACGAACGAAACGACGACGACGCGGCACGGAGGAGATGGAGCGCTTCTTTCCTTTCCTCTTCGACTCGATTTTTCTCCCTTCGCTTAGCTATGAGTCCCACGATTTTCCTCTCTCAAAAACACTTCGAATTTCGTGACTAAGGGAGGGGATAAGATGGTTAGGGGAGTGAGGGAGATGGGTGCAAAATATAGGGAAAGAATCAAGACCAAGTCTCCATTTTTTTGAATTTTGAATTTTAATTGCTATCAAATGATCTCTTGGGTGATTCTAGAGTATAGTGGCCGATTTATCTCTTGTTTCTAGACTAGGATATGTCCACTAATTAATTACATGGTGCTCCCAAAAATCCTAGATTTATCCTACTAATTACATGCAAAGAAATGGTCAAAGTTGATGAGTTGGCAATTGAATCCTCTAGTAACCAAGGGGTGGCCGAAATCTACTAATAAAATGAATGTGGAGTGTTGTTTATTTACTAGATTAATAACTCTAAAAAGCCTCACTAATCCCTTAAATAATTTATTGAATAAAACCCTTAATATTAAGTAACTTAAATGAGCTCATTTCTTAATCACCTCAAATAATTAAATTAAATCCTCAACTTCCCTTTTTAACTTAAATGAACTTACTTCCTAGCTAAATTAACCTTTGGAAGTATTTCTCCAATCTTAAATTCTATCTCAAAACTCCAACTCTGGTCCGGCCTCACTGAAATAACTGAAATGCTAAAAAATCAAACTACTGAACTGAAATAATAAATAATTAACTTCAAAGAAATGCATTTAAAATAATCATGCAATGAAGTCAATTAAATTTAAAAATCTAGAATTATGCATGGCTTATACGTAAACTGATTTACGGGTTCTACATAAACATCCTCCCACCATGACAGCAACTTGCTACCAACTTGTTTTCTTTTGTTCTACCAGCGTGTGTGGTGTGTTCTAGACCTTCAAACCCATGTAAAACAACGTGTGATCATAACCTAAGTCATGGCAGCCCTTTTAACACATACAAAACATGATTTTTGAAGGAAAATACAAGCCAAAATATTGACCTTTTCCATAAAAACGAAAATTGTTTCATGATGAACTTGTTTTTCATGCAAATTCAATTAAATAAAATACTATGATGTGATAGATGTTTGAAAGAAAGAATATGGCGTGCCTTTGCGTTTTAAATGCACGAAATAACGTTGACGACGAAGAACGGTACGGAACCTAGGCTATCTTCTCCTTGAACCCCTTCGAATTTCTTCAATATGTTGTGCCGTGTGTGTTGTGTTATTGTGAGGAGAGAATTTCAGAATTTTGGGAGTGTGTGGCCGAGAGATCTTGATGCAAGATTGAAGGGTTTGGTGGTTTAACACTTTAAATACCAATTAAATACCAACAAGGCTTTTAGGCCTATTAAGCCTCTAAATTAAGCCCATTAGTTTTAATTAGGATTTAATAAAATATCAACAAGGTTTTTGTTTAAATAAATTTGTGAATTTAATAGCCGGGTTGCCAAGAAGCTCGTATTTTAGTTGAAAAACCAACACCGATAAAATTTTGTCCCGGCGTATAAAATCACCTCAAAACCCCTTATTTTCAAAAATAAGAAAAAGCATCGCTCATATTTTAAATAATTAAAAACAACTATTTAATAAAAACATTTTCTATTTTTCAGCCATCGGTCTCCGTTCCTTGTTCGCAACTCGAAGAACCTTTTAAAAATATATTTTAATGCAATAATGTAGAAAAATATTTTTTAAACATGCAAATATGCACAACATAATTAATTAATGCAATTAAAACAATTAATTAAAATACAGGAGAATTTAATAATTTGCATGCATGTGGTTCGCGTGGACTATAAAATTTTCAGGGCGTTACATTTCAAAATGTAGGGACATCATGCCCAAAATTTTATAAACCATTAAATTGATGCTCCTTGTTTTGAATTGCTTCATTAATGCAGATATAATATTCAGATCCTATTTTGATTATGGTAATCATGTCAAGTATAGAGTAAGGGTGTGACACATAGTGTCCTAGGATGAGTCTCGATGGATTGGTTCACGAGTCGTATTATTTAGTTTGGAGTATTAAGATGCAAATCGCGGAGTCCAGTGCACTCGGCGCCCGAGCGGTAGTTTCTCACCGCCAGAGCGCCACTCCTTCTGTCCGAGGGTTTTTTTTCCAGGAGACCTGGCGCTCGAGCTGAAAAGTTTTACCGCCCAAGCGCGGCCCCATCTGTGAGAGTGTTTGGGTTCTTTCTTCTTTTCAAGTTCAATAGTGAGTTCATGTCTTTTATTTTTGGGAAATATTCACATATCATTTTAGAGATTGTTCGGGGTTCGATGTCTTGGGTTAGTACGATGATTTAACGAGGTCAAGTCCCGAGTGATCTAGAATGTCATAAGCTATTTTTTTGTACATCGGTGGTGAGCTCGAGTACCTACGTCTAAGCTTTGTAAGTTAAGGGTTTCAACGCTTGTTAGTATGTGCAGCAGTGGCCCCAAGCGAGATCTAACGAATCCCTCAACGTCAAGTAAGCAAGTATGGGTCACTTGCTTTGAAACATGCCTCTACGCAAAATGATGAAGTTTACGTATGTACGAGTATGCAAGTATGTTTAAGAAAGTTTTACGTTGATGGCACGTGTATGTTATGTATGTATGTTCAAGCTTTTAAATATGCAATTTCAGGTTTCAAGTATGTACGCTCTATTTTAAAGATGCATGTGGTTTTATTACGTATTGCTCGTTACTTCCAGTTTATATATGTTGAGTCTTTAAACTCACTAGACTTGATCGATGCAGGTGAGGATGAATTTGAGGAGACAAGGGGTGGGGACCAGTGAGCTGGCTTGGACTGAGCAGGAGGCTTAACCCGAGGACCGCCATAGTTTAAGAATTTATGAAATGTTCAAATACTCTGATTTTATGTTACTGTCATGATGTTTAGTCAAATGCTTTAGCAAAATTTTTAATTTCGTACGTTTGGTTGCAGTTATTTTTGAGAACGGATTATGGATGATCGTAATTTGAAAGTTTATTTCATATTTAAGAAAATTTTTATTTTTCCGCAAATTTTAAATAGTCAAAAAAACGGTACGTTACAGTTGGTATCAGAGCGGTGTTCTTGTAAAGGGTTATGCCTACTGCCAGTTTCGAGAAGCTCACGATGCCACACCTCAAGTTAGTAAGTTTTAAAGTTTTGAATTATGTTATGGATTAAGCATTAAGTCATGATTTCAGCATGTCCATGTTTAAAGTTTGATTTACGTGCAACTTATTCTATTGATATTTTATGTTCATGCATATTGGGTTTACGTGTTGGGTAAATTGTTGGAACAGTATGCCTCCTAGACGCTTGATTAACCGTGAAGTAAGGGATGAGGACAAGGAGACTCGGGAGGAGGGGAGAGACGCTCCTCCACCACTGCCAGATATACAGGCACAGATGATTGCGGGAATGACTCAATTCTTCGCACAATTTGCGGGGAACTAGACGACAGTGGATGCAAGGGCTAGGCCCAGACCGGAGGTGGTGTATGAGAGGTTCAGGATGATGAACCCAAAGGAGTTTTCGGGGACTATTGACCCGATGATAGCGGAAGGGTTGATTAAGTCCATCGAGGTGATATTTTATTTCATGGAGCTGCAGGATGCTGATCGGATTAGGTGCGCCACCTACTTGTTGACTGGAGACGCCAGGATATGGTGGGAAAGTTCATTAGTGTCAGTTAACTTGCAAACACTGACGTGGATTGAATTTAAGGAGGTATTCTACTCCAAGTACTTCACTAAAGAAGTACGATCCAGACTGACCAGGGAGTTCATGACGTTGCGTCAGGGAGACACCAGCATAGCTGAGTTTGTGAGGAAGTTCGAGAGGGGGTGTCATTTTGTACCCCTGATAGCTAATGATGCCCAGGGGAAGTTGAGGCATTTTATGGATGGATTGCGGCCGATCTTGCGCCGCGATGTGAGAGTTGCTGGTCCGACTACCTACGTCGTTATAGTATCTAGAGCCTTGGCGGCAGAACAGGACCAGAAAGATATCGAGGTCGATAGGCAGGGAAAGAGGCCCTATCAGGCACCACAACAGCCGTAGAGCCCAAAATCAGTACATGTAAAACTCATGCATTTATTTAATTGTTAAATATTTTATTTAAGTTTAAAATGATTTTAGTGGTCATGATTTATTTAAATTGCTTTATTTTAATGTTTATGTGATGCACGTTAAAATGTTTTCTCGAGTTTCATGTTTCAGGCAATTATTCGATGCGGAATCGAGGAAAAGAGACCGGTGACGATTTTGACAATTTTAAACGTGGTATTTTATTTTAATTTGGGTTTGGGGCATTTTAAAAGGTTTAATTAATTTTTGTCATTTTAAAGGCCTAATTTAATTATTAAGTGATTTTTTATGACTTTAAAATTTAAAGGTTTGCCACTTGTATATTTTATTTTAAAACTAGAGATGTTATTAAAAGTTAGAGGAATGTTAGTATTTTTATTAGTTGTTAATTATTAATTAAGCAATATTTATCCCACCCTGATTTTAGCTAAACACACACACACATCGATACACACACACACATATTTCATTCCAGCTTTTATTATTTTTGAGAAGAGAAAACCTAGGGTTCTTCTACCTTCAACAGCCGCCCCCTTCCTCTGAATCTTCTAGCAAATTTTCGTGAGTTTTGTTGCAAGAAAATCGTTGCACGATCGTCCCGGATCAACCCTCGCTTCCTTCCCGCGTCGGAGTCGTCGTTTCGGTAGCGTTAAATATCCAAAGGCACGCATATTCTTTCTTTTCTGCATCGATCTTGTCATAGTAAATATTTTGATGTTTTTTGTATGAAAACATGTGAATGTTATGCAAAAGTTTGAGACAAAAATTTGTTGGATCGGTTTTGAAACGATTTTAGATCTGAAAACTCAAAGTTTGCTGTCATTTTAAATACTGTGACTTTTCGGTCAACTTTTTGGAAAAACTTTCAACATAAGAAACATAGAACTTTTCGATATATTCCAATTGATATAAAATTCGAAATATTTGGATAAAAATTGAGTGAGTTATGCTGATTTTCGTGGGACTGCTCAAACTGCATTTTCTGAAAAATATGTTATTGATGTGTTCTTGAAGTTTATTTGTTGCAGGCTTCTTTGGGAACCGTTGGGTGATCACTGCTGTGTTTTGGTATATATAGTATGAGTTTGGGATGAGTTTTGATGCTTTGTTTTGTGTCGATAGTCGTTGGTTGCATTAGAAATCGTAGGAAACAATTGGTGTCAAAATTTGAGTTTATGGGTTTTATTGTGTTGCGTGTGGTGCGTCGTTTCTTTGGGAACGTTTGGGGCGTTTTGTCGAGTCGATTCAGTGCCATAGTGTCTTAGGATGAGTCTCAAGGCGTGTTTACTGTCTGTGTAATCGAAATTGGAGAGTATAAGTTTTTGAGTCGCAAAGTCCAGTTTGCTCGGCGCCCGAGCGGTGAATTTTTACCGCCCGAGCGCCACTCTTTATGTCCGAGTGTTCTTTCCAATAAACTCGGCGCTCGAGCGGTAATTTGTTACTGCCCAAGCGCGGACCCTGGCGCTCGAGCAGTGAAGTTTTACCGCCCGAGCGCGGCCCCATCTGTAAAAATGTTTGGTTTCCTTCCCCTTTTCAAGTTCAATAGTGAGTTCATGTCTTTTATTTTTGGGAAATGTTCACAGATAATTTTAGAGATTGTTCGGGGTTCGATGTCATTGGTTAGTACGATGATTTAACGAGGTCAAGTCCCGAGTGATCTAGAATGTCATAAGCTATTTTGTACTTCGGTGGTGAGCACGAGTACCTATGTCTAAGCTATGTAAGTTAAGTGCATGTAATCACGTTAGTATGTGCAGCAGTGACCCCAAGCGAGATCCAACAAATCCCTCAACGCCAAGTAAGTAAGTATGTTCGACGTGCAAAGAAAATATTTCAAGTTTTTGAGGTATGCTAAATGTCTTGTGACCAATTATGTATGGGATCGGAAAGCGGTAAAGCATGACCAGGGACTAATCCACCCCGTTAAAGAATGAACGGGTTTAGATCAGGATTGGAAAGTGTTAAAGCATGAACGGGGATCTAATGTATGTGGCAGTGGATCTTCCCTGTCAGCCCAGTACTGTGGTTTAGTCTGATCAGGCATATTTATGTATGGGTCACTTGCTTTGAAACCTGCCTCTACGCAAAATGATGAAGCTTATGAATGTTCAAGTATGTAAAAATATGCAAGCATGTTTAAGAAAAGTCTAATGATGATGGCACGTCTATGTTTATGTATGTATGTACAAGTTTCAAGTATGTTACGTTCAAGCTTTTAAGTATGCAAGTTCATGTATCAAGTACGTACGCTCTGTGAGAACCCGAGATTTTACGATCCCAAGTAAATAAGGTAAGAAATATATGAGCTTAAAACTTAGCTTAAGCTTAAAACTTAGCTTAATCTAAGATCAAAATACTTTCATTCTAATTATAAACTTAATTATGAACTTAGATTTTCAGCTAGTAACTCGTGGAAGTAACTTCAAAACTCGGGAATGAGCTCAACAGGAGGCCAAGCTACAAGTAACAGCATCCATCGAAGTATTGTCACGGGAGGAGTAAAACCCCAGCTCAAGGACTCGATCCTTCAGCTCAAAGAAGCTCAACCAAGTTTGTCCTAACAAAACCAAAAAGGGAGCTATAAGTTGAGCCAAGAGTTTGGACAAATTAAGTGTGTAAGAAATAACCTTTGAGTAAACCCATGAAGGAGCTAAGGGAGGAGCTAAAGGACTAATACATATTGATGATGCAAGAAATGACCCTTTAGAAAACCAAGGTGACATTTAAGGATGCATGAAATTTTGAACCCACCATTATAGCTAGTCTTGGACTTGGAGAAACATATGGAATTTTGGTCTACAATTAATCACACCATTATTGGTTTTCTTGATGGCCAAGAATTCGGCCAAGGGGGTGGCAAGGTGGAGAGTTTTTTTTGTGCCTATAAATACTAATCAAATGGTTGAGAGAAGGCACACCATCAAACCTCTAAATTTTCGGTCCTCTCTTCCCCTCTCCCTAAACCATTCGGCCGAAGTAAAGGAAGAAAAGGAAGGGAAGATTTTGTGCAGTCCAGAGTTTTCTAACCCGTACCGGAGGGCTCTCCGATCGAAGACAGTATTTGTTGGAGTTGTGTCGTAGTGCTGCCGAAATTTTAAGAAAGAACTTTGTATAAAAATCAAGTAAGTGGGCTTTTGTTATGTACTTCGTTTGTATTTTTAAACCTTGATATCAATAACATAACATACATGTTGGTGTGTCCTTATTTTCGAAAAATCAGCATGTTCTATTTTAAAGTTTCGATCGATTATGTGTTCTCGTCTGTGCTTCAAATTTTTTGATTCTGCTGTGTCAGTATGAAAACTCTGAAATCTGAATATCTGAAAAGTTCTGTCTGTTACTTCTGAATTCTGTTTGCGCTGTTACGAGTTGATTTGAAATGGGACGAGAATTGTAATTCTGTCTGGCCCCCATTGGTGGGTATAAAATTATGTTCTGTTATGGCCCCCATTGGTGGGTATAAAACCATGTTCTGTTCTGGCCCCCATTTGTGGATATAAAACCATGTTCTGGCCTCACCCCATAGAGGACTAACATATTGGGGACAATTTGACCATGGAAATGAGATGAGCAACAGTGTTCTGTCTGTTCTGATATGTTCTGTTCTGAATTGAGTTAATCGGTTTCGGAATTGTTCTGAATCATCTGATGAATTCTGTCATTTATTCGATTTGTCTTTGTCCTGATAAGTTAAGAATATTAAGTTTTGAAAGTCTGTTAAAGAACGTTTTAAGAAACTAAGTTCTATATGTATCTTTGGAATCGATCGACCCCCACTTGCTAAGTGTTTTCCAAAACACTCACCCCAAACAAATTTCAGATAAAAATGAGAAGAAACTGGATGAGGAAGAGCAAGATGCCTTCTGAGGTTGGTAAACTGGAGATCAAGATCAGAACTCAAGATTTTGCTTTTCTTTCGTTTCCGCTATTTGAAACTCTGATGTATTTTGTTCCATTGTCATTGTAAGACAATACTTTATTTATGAAAAAGACTGGTTTGATTTGATACGAGGCTTTATTGTTTTCAATTTAATTGTTAAACAATGCCGGATGTTACAATCGCTCGGTTTCGGGGCATGACATTTAAGTGGTATCAGAGCCGCCAGGTTCATAATCCCGCTGGGATTTTGATAGACAAAATTTGGCGAAGTCAAATTTTGGCAAAAGCCTAGTGTATCCCAACTTGAGTCCAACTTTTATCCGTTCTTGAAATTCAACTTCCATCTGTTTCCCAAATTTCGAACAGATTTCAAAAATCTATCCCTTCGATCATTTAACAAAATCTGAATATCGAAAATTTTCCACGACAACTTTGTTTCTACTATTTGTGCCTTTCTATCCTTTATACGATGTTGATGCTTTGCTTTCGATTTTTATCCTAGGAAATGGCTGCTCCATGTACTCACGCTCAGGCTGCCCTTCGCATGAGTCAGCTCACGATTGATAATCAGACTAGGGAGATCACGACTTTGAAAGCGCAACTAGCCAAGGAAAGATTGGAGAACCAAGAGCTTAGTGAGGTTAGACACATACTTGAGATTGATGTACAGCGATTGACTCATCATCTGGACTTGGCGGAGAGCCAGCTGTTGCAGATACTGACCGATTCCGTTCGCATCGCACGCTTAGTTGCACTTAACAAGGATTTATTGGAGAGAGTGGAGATAGAGCGTGGACGTGTTGCTCAGGCCCGTCAGCGCCAGGAGGAGTACAACGCCAGGCAGGATCGGTACATTTCGAAGCTCCACAGCGCTATGGACAGACTTCAGGATCAGAATAACTACCTACATTTGGTGATAGAGAACATGGAGGAAGAGGTGATAGCACCGATGGAAATGGCCGGAGAAGACAGTGCCAGCGACAGCGACGGCGGAGAGATGATCGATTAGATTAGCATTATAATAAAGTATCTGGATTGTAGTAAACTTGTGACTAAGAAAATAATATGTGTACCAAACTATTTTTAAACTTTCTATTATCTTATTGCATATTTAAGAATGGATGAGTATCTTATTTAAATGTTTTTATAGGAAACCAACATGGACTTTCAAAGCATTATAAATGAACTTCAGAAACAACTTCAGGAAAAGGAGTCAGAAA
Source organism: Primulina tabacum (assembly GCF_025594145.1). Taxonomy (NCBI): domain Eukaryota; kingdom Viridiplantae; phylum Streptophyta; class Magnoliopsida; order Lamiales; family Gesneriaceae; genus Primulina; species Primulina tabacum. The sequence continues at coordinate 11,088,050 of NC_134562.1, forward strand.
TTAAAACGCTGAAAGAAAAGAATGATAAACTTGAGAGAGATAACTATCAGTTGGACGGAAATAACGTGTGCATGATGGAGGATCTTCGTGAGGCTAGAGTGGAAGAGAAGAAACTACGCAAAGACGTTAGACGTTACGCGGCATACCATCTAGATTCAGAACGTCAGCACGAGATCACCATGCAAGAGTTGAAGACAGCGCAAGATAGGATTTTTGCGCTCGAAATTCGGGAAAATAGTCTTCTCAAAACCCAACGTCGTCTTTAGGAATGGATTGATGAGCAAGAAATCGATGAAAAAGTGAGCCAATCAACAATGCAAGAACTACAGGATCAAGTAAACCATCTCGATCACCACAACACACAACTGCAGAATTACATTGAGCACCTAAAAAATGAGATGGTCAATATGGAAGAACTCGTAGAACAACTGGAAGAGAACCCTGTGGAGGAAGAAATTAACGAGGCAGTAGGAGACGTAGAAGTAATAAACGAGTAGGGAGAGAAAGTCCTAGAATAGGCTTCGATTGTATCTAGAAATATTTGATTAATCATTTGTTTTGAAAAATATTTGGTTGTATGAAAAATTTTACAATTTAATGAAATTATTTCTTTGATTAAATATTGTGGCAAACAAATTAATAAAATACCTGTTTATAAGAAATGGCAGGTAGACCACCCCGAAACAACCGTAATCCCCGTGGCGCCAACCAAGATGAAATCCCACCACCACCACCACCACCAAGAGTGAATCTCAGTCAAGGGGATATGATGGCAATAGCTACTATCGTAGTTGCAACGTTACAAGGATTCGTCAACCCATTGGCTAACGCCATCCAACCACCACCTGAACCGCAACCGCGTGGGATTAAGTACCATTACGAATCTCTCAGAAGGAATCGAGTTCCAATTTTCGATGGGAACCCGACCCAGAGGTTAGCCACAACTGGCTCAAGAACGTCGAAACACAACTACAGTTACTAGAGATACCTGAAGAACTGAGAGTGGGGATTGTAACACCGTTTTTGGAAAATCGAGCAAGGAAATGGTGGGAAACAGTGTCGCCATCTTTGGCAGAAGTGGAAAAGATCACATGGCAGATTTTTAAGAGAGAATTTTTGAAACAATACTACCCCGCTGAATTTCGACTACAGAAGTTGGGTGAATTCGAAAAATTCAAACAAGCTCCGGACATCTCAGTGATGGAATACACTTCACGGTTCAACGATCTGGGAACCTATGTCCCAACGATCATGTCAGATGAAACATTAAAAATGCATCGATTCAAGAAGGGACTCAACAGTCGAATTCAGTCGGCATTGGCAGTATTCAAGCCAAACAACTTTTGCGGATTTGATGGGCGCTGCAATGAGCGCAGAAACTGATATCAAGCGACGCGAGGAAAAAAACAAAACAAAAGACCGATGTGCAGTCAATCTACTAAGAATGGTCCCAAGTTTAAGAAACCAAATTATTCAGGTGGGTCTTTCAAAGGAAATTCTGGCAGTGCTGGTAACACCGAAGGAAAGTGGTGTGATACATGTCGACAGAAACATGTTGGAGAATGTTATCGGAAGACAGGCGCTTGTTTTAAGTGCGGAAAGGTGGGTCATAGAATTAAAGATTGTCCTGACAACTAGGACAAAGGGACAGGGCCCAACAAGCAACATGAAAACAAGACTAATGCTCGGGTTTATGCAATAACCCAAGAGGAAGCTGATAACACCAATGAAGTGGTGGCAGGTACCGTCTTACTCAATAAAATGCCTGCATATGCTTTGTTTGATTGTGGTGCCACACATTCATTTGTGTCTAGAAGATTTGATAAAAAGCTTAAACTTGAGAATGATATTCTTAGTGAACCGTTAAGAGTAGCAACACCTGCCAGCAAAACAATTGAAACACACAAAATGTATCGAAACTGTAAAATTTGTATCAGCAATCAAACTTTTGAAATGGAATTAATTCAACTCAATATGGTTGAGTTTGACATCATCCTTGGAATGGACTGGTTAGCTAAAAACCATGCCATGGTAGACTGTCACAAGAAAGATATTAGACTTCAGACTTTGACTAAGGAGGAAGTCATATACCATAGAAAGTCCAAAGAAAGGAAATCTCTGTTATCTGCCTCACAAGCCTGGAAAGCCATAAGGGGAGGAGAAGAAATTTATCTGGCAGTGATCAATGAAATCAAAGAAGAAGAAGTCCCAAGGTTGGAGGATATTCCAATTGTTCAAGAATTTCCAGACGTTTTCCCCGAGGAACTACTGGGAGAGATACCAGATAGGGAAGTAGAATTTGAAATCAATTTGGTCCTTGGTGCTGCGCCAATATCAAAGGCACCAAACCGAATGGCTCCAGCCGAATTAAAAGAGATAAAGGAGCAACTGCAGGAATTACTAGACAAGAAGCATATTCGCCCTGTGCATCCCCGTGGGGAGCCCCAGTGCTTTGTGTAAAGAAAAAGGATGGAAGCATGAGGCTATGCATCGACTACCGGGAGTTGAACAAGATCACCATAAAGAATAAGTACCCACTCCCAAGAATAGAAGATCTTTTCGATCAGTTAAAGGGAGCCAAGGTTTTCTCAAAACTAGATCTGAGATATGGTTACCATCAGTTGAAGTTCAAAGCGGAAGACATCCCTAAAACTGCTTTTAGGACAAGATATGGACATTACGAATTCACGGTAATGCCTTTTGGCCTAACGAATGCTCCTGCAGCATTCATGGACCTGATGAATCGGGTATTCAAACCATATCTCGACAAGTTTGTGGTTGTCTTTATAGATGATATCCTTGTGTACTCACGAAGTGAAGAAGAACACAAAGAGCATCTGCGTCTCACTTTGCGGACTCTTCGAGAAAAGGAACTATACGCCAAATTCAAGAAATGTGAATTTTGGTTAAAAAGTGTAGCGTTCTTAGGACATATAATTTCTGAATTAGGAGTGTCAGTAGACCCTAAGAAGGTCGAGGCAATCAAGGATTGGCCACAACCAAAGACAGTGACTGAAGTCAGAAGTTTTCTGGGTTTAGCATGCTACTATAGAAAATTTGTGGAAGGATTTTCTTCGATAGCCATTCCACTCACCAAATTTACTCAGAAAAATTCGAAATTCATTTGGAATGAAGAATGTGAAAGAAGCTTTGAAACCCTGAAGACAAAACTCGCATCCACACCAGTACTAGTTCTTCCCGAGGATGGTAAGAATTTCACTGTATACAGTGATGCTTCAAAAGGAGGATTAGGGTGTGTACTTATGCAGGAGGGTCAGGTAATTGCTTATGCCACACGGCAACTAAAACCATATGAGCAGAATTACCCCACTCATGATTTGGAATTAGCCGCAGTGGTATTCGCGCTTAAAATCTGGAGGCACTACCTTTATGGAGTAAAATGCAAAGTTTTTACTGATCACCAGAGCCTCAAGTACATTTTCACTCAAAAAGAATTAAACATGAGGCAAAGAAGGTGGATGGAACTTCTCAAGGACTATGACCTATCAATTAATTACCATCCGGGTAAGGCAAATAAGGTGGCAGATGCGTTGAGTCGAAGGAACCCTGGGAAGGTGAACTTAAATTCCCTATCAGTGAAATCAAATCTCCGGGAGACCATCAAATTGAAGCAGAGTCAAGACACCTTCATCCTTAAAATTAAAGAACAAATCCAAGAAGGAAAAGCTCCAGAATTTCAAATTGATAAAAATGGAATACTCTGGATGAAAGGACGATTGTATGTACCAAACGTCGATGGAATTCGAGAAAAAGTGATGGCCGAGGCACATAAATCGAGATTTTTAGTACATCCAGGAAGTACCAAGATGTACCGGGATTTGAAAAATAACTACTGATGCAACGGTATGAAGAAAGATGTAGCTATCTTTGTTGCTAAGTGTTTAGTCTGTCAACAAGTCAAGGCGGAACATCAAAGGCCTGGGGACTTTTACAGCCATTGGAGATACCAGAATGGAAGTGGGATAACATCTCCATGGATTTCGTAGTAGGACTACCACGATCAAGACAAGATCACGATGGGATCTGGGTGATCATTGACAGATTGACCAAGTCCGCCCATTTCTTGCCAGTACAAATGAATTATAATTTGGATAAATTAGCCGCTTTGTATATGGACAACATAGTGAGGCTACATGTAGTTCCAGCGAATATACTGTCTGACAGAGATCCAAGATTTGTATCAAGATTTTGGAAAAGATTCTAAAAGGCTATGGGAACCAATGTCACTCTCAGCACGCCCTATCATCCTCAGACTGATGGCCAAACTGAAAGGACTATTCAAACCCTCGAAGATATGCTGAGGGCATGTGCACTGGACTTTTCTGGAAATTGGAGTGAACAATTACCGTTAATAGAGTTCGCCTATAACAACAGCTACCATAGTAGTATCGAGATGGCTCCATATGAGGTTTTGTATGGTCGGAAGTGTAGGTTGCTTCTATATTGGGACGAAGTTGGAGAAAAAGCTATTACCGAACCAGAACTCATTCAGTTAACCGTTGATAAAGTAGTCATAATCAAGGAGAGACTCAAGGCAGACCAGGATAGACAGAAGAGCTGGGCTGATCTAAAAAGAAGACCGTTAGAATTAGAGATTGGTGAGAAAGCTTACATCAAGGTCTCCCCTATGAAAGGAGTAGTTCGATTCAGAAAATCCGAAAAGTTGAATCCGAGATACGTGGGACCGTTCGAGTTACTGGAAAAGGTAGGAACCTTAGCCTACCGATTAGCGTTACCACCAGGCATGTCCAGAATACATAACGTTTTCCACATCTCACAACTGAGGAAGTATGTCCCAGACCCGAGTCATGTACTCAAAGTTGCACCACTGATGATTGAAGGAAACCTCAACGAAGAACTCCAATACGAAGAAGTCCATATCCGAATAGTGGACACAAAAGACCGAGAATTGAGGCACATGACAATACCTTATGTCAAGGTACAGTGGTCAAATCATACTGAAAGAGAGGCAACTTGGGAACTTGAGGAGAAGATGCGGTCACAATACCCTCACCTATTTGAATGATCAAGCTAATGCAAGTTTCGTCTCCCAAGTAAATAAGGTAAGAAATATACGAGCTTAAAACTTAGCTTAAGCTTAAAACTTAGCTTAATCAAAGATCAAAATACTTTCATTCTAATTATAAACTTAATTATGAACTTAGATTTTCAGCTAGTAACTCGTGGAAGTAAATTCAAAGCTCGGGAATGAGCTCAACAGGAGGCCAAACTACAAGAAACCGCATCCATCGAAGTATTGTCACGGGAGGAGTAAAACCCCAGCTCAAGGACTCGATCCTTCAGCTCAAAGAAGCTCAACCAAGTTTGTCCTAAAAAAACCAAAAAGGGAGCTATAAGTTGAGCCAAGAGTTTGGACAAATTAAGTGTGCAAGAAATAACCTTTGGGTAAACCCATGAAGGAGCTAAGGGAGGAGCTAAAGGACTAATACATATTGATGATGCAAGAAATGACCCTTTAGAAAACCAAGGTGACATTTAAGGATGCATGAAATTTTGAACCCACCATTATAGCTAGTCTTGGACTTGGAGAAACATATGGAATTTTGGTCTACAATTAATCACACCATTATTGGTTTTCTTGATGGCCAAGAATTCGGCCAAGGGGGTGGCAAGGTGGAGAGTTTTTTTTGTGCCTACAAATACTACTCAAATGGTTGAGAGAAGGCACACCATCAAACCTCTAAAATTTCGGTCCTCTCTTCCCCTCTCCCTAAACCATTCGGCCGAAGTAAAGGAAGGGAAGATTTTGTGCAGTCCAAAGTTTTTTAACCCGTACCGGAGGGCTCCCCGATCGAAGACAGTATTTGTTGGAGTTGTGCCGTAGTGCTACCGAAATTTCAAGAAAGAACTTTGTATAAAAATCAAGTAAGTGGGCTTTTGTTATGTACTTCGTTTGTATTTTTAAACCTTGATATCAATAACATGACATACATGTTGGTGTGTCCTTATTTTCGAAAAATCAGCATGTTCTATTTTAAAGTTTCCGATCGATTATGTGTTCTCGTCTGTGCTTCGAATTTCTTGATTCTGCTGTGTCAGTATGAAAACTCTGAAATCTGAATATCTGAAAAGTTCTGTCTGTTACTTCTGAATTCTGTTTGCGCTTTTACGAGTTGATTTGAAATGGGACGAGAATTGTAATTCTGTCTGGCCCCCATTGGTGGGTATAAAACCATGTTCTGTTCTGGCCCCCATTGGTGGGTATAAAATCATGTTTTGGCCTCACCCCCTAGAGGACTAACATATTGGGGACAATTTGACAATGGAAATCAGATGAGTAACAGTGTTCTGTCTGTTCTGATATGTTCTGTTCTGAATTGAGTTAATCGGTTTCTGAATTGTTCTGAATCATCTGATGAATTCTGTCATTTATTCGATTTGTCTCTGTCCTGATAAGTTAAGAATATTAAGTTTTGAAAGTCTGTTAAAAGAACGTTTTAAGAAAACTAAGTTCTATATGTATCTTTGGAATCGATCGACCCCCACTTGCTAAGTGTTTTTCAAAACACTCACCCCTTACAAATTTCAGATAAAAATGAGGAGCAACTGGATGAGGAAGAGCAAGATGCCTTCTGGGGTTGGTGAACTGGAGATCAAGATCAGAACTCAAGATTTTGCTTTTCTTTCGTTTCCGCTATTTGAAACTCTGATGTATTTTATTCCATTGTCATTGTAAGACAATACTTTATTTATGAAAAATACTGGTTTGATTTGATACGAGGCTTTATTGTTTTCAATTTAATTGTTAAACAATGCCGGATGTTACAATCGCTCAGTTTCGGGGCGTGACACGCTCTATTATAAAGTTGCATGTGATTTTATTATGTATTACTCGTTACTTCCAGTTTATACATGTTGAGTCTTTAGACTTACTAGACTTGATCGAAGCAGGTGAGGACGCATTTGAGGAGACGAGGGGTGAGGACCAGTGAGCTGGCTTGGACTGAGCAGGAGGCTAAACCCGAGGACTGCCATGTTTTTTAAGAACTTATGAAAGTTTCAAATACTCTGATTTTATGTTACTGTCATGATGTCTAGTCAAATTCTTTAGCAAAATTTATAATTTCGAACGTTTGGTTGCAGTTATTTTTGAGAACGGATTATGGATGATCGCAATTTGAAACTTTATTTCATATTTAAGAAAATTTTTATTTTTCCGCATATTTCAAGTACTTTAAAAATACGGTACGTTACAACAGCAGCAACAGCGACCTCAGTTCAAAAGGCCATTCCAGGGGCAGCCAGGAAAAAAGCCATATCAGGGACCACCGAAAGGCAAGGGTCCTATCCCACGGCCGAAGGCTCCTCAGAGGCCGGAGAACCCAGTGTGCCCAAAGTGCAACAGCCAGCACCCGGGGCAGCGTTTATATAGGTCGGGTAAATGTTTCAAATGTGGAGCTAGTGATCACATGCTAAAGGAGTCCTTACAGTGGAGGCAGCCAACTTAGGGGAGAGTATTCGCCATGCATGCTCTGGAGGCGAACCCAGACACGACACTATTGACTGGAAATATTTTCATAAAAAGAGTAGCCACGAAGGCCTTGATAGATTCAGGGGCCACCCACTCTTTTATTTCGGAGATGTTCGCTAGTCACCTGGGCGTCAAGTCTATTGGACTCGACGTGAGCTATTCAGTGACAGTCCCATGATCTCTTGCATGCAGGCACGAAGACTTATGCACAAGGGTTGTCAGGCTTTCTTGGCCAGCATTGTGTCTGCACCTGACGTACCCACTCCGTCATTAACTGTTGTACCAGTAGTAAGAGATTTTCCTGACGTATTTCCGGATGACTTCACAGGCCTTCCACCAGAAAGAGAGGTGGAGTTTTCAATTGACCTTGTACTAGGCACCGTGCCAATCTCTAAGGCACCGTACCGGTTAGCTCTAGCTGAGATGTTATAGCTCAAACAGCAGATTAAGGAGCTCCTAAACAAAGAATTCATCCGTCCTAGTTTCTCACCATGGGGCGCACCAGTGCTCTTTGTGAAGAAGAAAGACAGGAGCATGAGGCTGTGTATCGATTACCGAGAACTGAACAAGGTAACGATCGAGAATAAATACCCACTTCCATGGATCGAGGGCTTGTTCGATCAGTTGCTGGGAGCTACAGTGTTCTCTAAGATAGATTGTAACGCCCCAGATTCGACGACTGTCCTCACTGTGTCAAGACGAGTCTTTCCAGCGTGCTTATGTCCTCACTCACACGCACCTTGGAAAACTTCCCAGGAGGTCACCCATCCCAAAATTGCCCCAAGTCAAGCACGCTTAACTTTGGAGTTCTTATGTGATGAGCTACCGAAAAGAAGATGCACCTTCATGATATGAGTAGTACCAATCAAATCTTTTAAGCCCTCTACAACTGTACAGTCCATTACATTGAACAGTCTCGGAATCCCTCTCATTCCCGTGTGGGTCGGTTCATTCATGTTCCCTCCACCTAGAAGCCTGCTAGGAGCCGCTCATTGTCCGTGCAACTGGTGGCACCGGCGATCACCCCCCGCCCTCTTCGGCCCCGGGCCTCACATGCCAACCAGCTTCCGCTTGGTTCGTCCCCGAACCACACCGTACTAAGAGAGGTCGGACTCTGATACCACTTGTAACTGTAGCGTACCGTGTTTTTACCGTTCAAAATTTGCGGAAAAATTTAAAATTTTCTTATACATAACATAACCTTCAAAGTTTGCCATAAAATATCTCAACCAAGTCTCCCATAAGACATGGTTGCTCAAAATAACTTCAATAAAATTTTCTCACAAAAGGTTTGCTCAAAGTGTTTCCCTCAAAACATGAAATCAGAGTAAATTAACATTTGCATAAAAGCATAAACATTGCGGTCCTCGGGTTAGCCTCCCGCTCAATCCAAGCCTGTCCCTTGGTCGCCACCTCCTGTCTCCTCATCAACATACTCACCTGCATCGATCAGGTCTAGTGAGTCTAAAGACTCAACACGTATTAACTGGTAAATAGCGAGTACTACATAATAAAACCGCATGCAACTTTAAAAATAGAACATACATACTTGAACTTGAATTTAACATGCTTGAAACTTGAACATCGTGAGCTTAACTTAGACGTGCCATCAACATGAGCTTTCCTTAAACATTCTCATAACATAAACTTGAGCATATAAAGCATAATTTTGCGTAGAGGTATGTTTCAAAGTAAGTGACTCATAACATAATAAGGCCTGATTAGACACACCACAGTACTGGGCTGACAGGGACGTATCCACTGCCGCATACATAAGATCCCCGTTCATAAGTTTAACCGGTGAATTGGTCCCTGTTCATAAGTTTAACGCTTTCCAATCCCGATCTGAACCCGTTCATAAGTTTAACGGGGCGGAGAGGTCCTCGACCACGTTCACCGACTTCCAAACCCATTCATAAATTTGGTCACAAAGCAATTAGCATACCTCAAAACTTAAAAATGTTTTCTTTTGCACGTCATCATACTTACTTGGCGTTGAGGGATTCGTTGGATCTCGTTTGGGGCCGTTACTGCAACATGCTAACATGAGCTCAAAAGTTTAACTTGCGTGACTTAGACGTAATCATCATGCCTATACCTAAGCTCAATCGCTTATTTAGGGCATGCTAAAATTCCCATGACTCGACCATGTCAATCAGTGCACTAAACCAAGACATCAAACCTCAAAGCATACATCAATATTTTTCCCAAAATAAGCAGTACACGGACCCCGTGCCTGGGTCCGTGTACGGGTCCGGGTGGGTTCAGTAAGATGTGTGCGAAAGAAAAAGGGAAGGCACGGACCCCGTGCCTTGGTCCGTGTACAGGTCCGTATACATACTGTAAAATGTATCGTGAAGAAAAGGAAGGGCACGGACCCCGGGTCCGGGTCCGTGTCAAGGTCCGTGTACTCTCGGTTTCTTGGCACTAAGGAGGAAACAAAGGAACGGACCCCGTGTCATGGTCCGTGTGCAGGTCCGTGTGCCCTCGATTTTTCTGCACCTGCGAGAAAACTTATGCAATGTCTATTCACCCAATTTGACACTTAAAGGATGTGATTCAACACCTTAAGACTCTTCTTAGGACACCATAACATTGCACCAAAACTCGTACAAACGCCTCAAAACACGACGTCCACTCTACTACCCAATGCAACACAAAATACGGCAATTCACCTCAAATCGATTTCCTACGACTTCCCACTAGTTCAAGTGCCTAACGACATGAAACGTAACCTCAAAAATACTCCAAACATCATTAACAAAAAATCTATACGCAGCAACAATCACCCGTTGATCTCCAACGAAGCCTGCAACACAAAAATTTCAAGAACACATCAATATCATAAAATTTCTGAAAATGCAGTTTGAGCAGTCCCACGAAAAACGCCATAACTCACTCAATTTTTGTCCAATAATTTCGAATTATATATCAAATCGAAGGTATCAAAAAGCTCTACATTTTTTGCGTTGAAAGTTTTCTCAAAATCTTGACTGAAAATTCGCAGTTTTAAGAAGAATAGTAAAAACGTGATTTAGATCTAAAAATTTTACTTCAAAGTCGATCCAATCAATTAATCGCTCAAACTACGAACATCATACACATTATTTTATGCATAAAAACAACGCAACACATAATATGACATGATCAACGCAGACGTGCCTTTTGATAATAAACTTTACCGAAACAGCGATACCGACGCGGGAATGGAGCGAGGCTTGATCCGGGACGAACGGGGCACTAAAATCCTCAAAGAAAACACACGAAAAGTTGCTGGAAATCGAATAGGGAAGGGGCGGCTGCTCTAGCTTGAGGGACCCTAGGTTTTCTCTCACAAAAGTAATAAAAAATCTCAATGTGAAGTGAGTGTGTGTGTTTAGTCGTGTACAGGTGTGTGTAAAAGAGTGTGTGTGTGTGTGCGTGTTTTAGTAATTAGGGAGTAAATTATGCTTAATTAAATAATTAGTCATCAATTAAAACACTAACTCTCCCCTAATTAAAGAAAAATACACATTAATTTTTATAACGTTCTCCTTTAATTGAAATAACACACACAACATGCTTAATTTTAAAAGTTATAAATTCTTAAATCATCAAATACATAAATTAGGCTTTAAAGATACTAACAATTCAATAAATTAATTAAAACACCCCATCCTCAACTTAAAATAAAATACCTCATTTAAAATTTGCCAAACTCGTCACCGGTCTCTTTTCATCGGTCTCGCATCGAATAATCGCCTGAAACATGAAACTTGAAAAACATTTTAACGTGCATTACCATAAACATGAATAATTTAAAATAATGCATTTTCATAAATTATGCATGGCTAAAACTCATTTAAATTTAATTAAATAGATGCATGGGTTTTACGTGTATTGATTGTTGGGCACTACAGTAACGCCCCAGATTCGACGACTGTCCTCACTGTATCAAGACGAGTCTTTCCAGCGTGCTTATGTCCTCACTCACACGCACCACGGGAAACTTTCCAGGAAGTCACCCATCCCAAAATTGCCATAAGTCGAGCACGCTTTACTTTGGAGTTCTTATGTGAAGAGCTACCGAAAAGAAGATGCACTTTCGTGATATGAGTAGCACAAATCAAATCTTTTAAGCCCTCTTCAACTGTACAGTCCATTACATTGAACAGTCTCGGAATCCCTCTCATTCCCATGTGGGTCGGTTCATTCATGTTCCCTCCACCTAGAAGCCTGCCAGGAGCCGCTCATTGTCCGTGCAACTGATGGCACCGACGATCACCCCCCTCCCTCTTCGGCCCCGGGCCTCACATAGATCTTCGATCAGGGTATCATCAACTGAAGGTAAAGGATGCAGATGTTTAAAAGACAGCTTTCAGAACCAGATATGGGCATTACGAGTTTTTAGTGATGCCGTTTGGACTGACGAATGCTCCTGTAATTTTTATGGATTTGATGAATCGAGTATTTCAGCCCTACCTAGATCAATTCTTCATAATGTTCATTGATGACATTCTTATATACTCGAAGAGCCATGAAAAGCACAGTCAGCATCTAAGTACAGTTTTGCTGGTTTTGCATAGTTGCAAACTATTTGCGAAGTTCAGTAAGTGTGAATTCTGGTTGGAGAAGGTAACATTTTTGGGTCACATAATATCTAGCAGTGGTATTGAGGTGGATCCAGCTAAGGTAGTAGCAGTCAAAGATTGGGTTGAACCGAAAAATTCGTCAGAGATTCGCAGTTTCCTAGGCCTAGCAGGCTACTACAGGAAATTTATTCAAGGGTTTTCTTCGATAGCAGTGCCACTCACTTCACTGACGAAGAAGAATGCTAAATTCGTGTGGAGTGATGAAAGTCAGAAGAGCTTTGATACTTTGAAGCAAGCTTTTATTTCAGCGCCAGTGTTAGCCATGCCATCAGGGCAAGGAGATTTTGTGCTATACACCGATGCATGTAAGCTCGGGTTAGGCGCAGTGTTGATGCAACATGGTCGGGTGATAGCTTAAGCGTCCAGGCAGTTGAAGGTGCATGAGAAGAATTATCTGACTCATGATATTGAGTTAGCTGACGTTGTCTTTGCGTTGAAGATATGAAGACATTACTTGTACGGCGAGAAATGTCAGATATTCATTGATCACAAGAGTCTCAAGTATTTCTTCACGCAGAAAGAATTAAAAATGAGACAGAAACGGTGGTTGGAGTTGGTAAAAGACTATGATTGCGAAATTAGCTACCATCCACGGAAAGCTAATGTTGTGGCAGATGTCTTGAGCCGAAAGGTTGCAGTCATAGCACAGTTGTCAGTGCAGAGATCTCTTCAGTAAGAGATTCAGAGATTCGGGTTAGAGGTTTATCATAAAGGCAGAGCTCCTAAACTGTCTAATCTGACAGTCCAGTCTTCATTGCTAGACCGAATCCGTGCAGGTCAGTCTTCAGATGAACAGTTACATTAATGGAGACTGAGGATGAAGCCAAGGGTAATGTACTCTACTCAGTGTCTGAGGGTATTGTGAAATACAGAGATAGAATGTGGGTGCCTAGTGTTGACTCGATGAGAGAGGATATTCTGACAGAGGCACATGCATTTCCGTATTCCATTCATCCAGGAGGTACCAAGATGTACAAGGATTTACAGATTGTGTATTGGTGGCCAGGTATGAAGCGAGATATCCGTCGATTTATGTCTGAATGTCTAACTTGTCAGCAGGTGAAGGCAGAGCATCAGAGGCCAGCAGGAATGCTTAAGCCACTCCCTATCCCCGTGTGAAAATGGGAGAATATCACCATGGATTTTGTTGTTGGATTGCCGAGGTCAGTCAAGGGATCCAATGCTATTTGGGTTATAGTGGATCGACTTACTAAGTTGGCACACTTCCTGCCAGTGAAGACGACTTTCTCCATGACGCAGTATGCGGAGCTTTATATCAGGGAGATAGTACGATTGCACGGAATCCCAGTTTCTATTGTGTCCGACAGGGACATGAGGTTTACATCGTCTTTTTGGAAGAGTTTGCATGCAACCATGGGACGAAGTTGCTATTCAGCACAGCATTTCACCCGCAGACAGATGGCCAGTCTGAGCAAGTGATTCAGATTTTGGAGGATCTATTGCGAGCCTGTATGATCGATTTCCATGGGACATGGGAATCGAAGCTACCTCTAGTGGAGTTTACCTACGAAAACAGCTTCCAATCATCTATAGTTATGGCACCCTACGAGGCATTGTATGGGAGGAAGTGCAGATCGCAGATTCATTGGGATGAAGTCGGTGAGATGTCAGAGCTTGGTCCAAAGCTTGTTCAGCAGACTGCAGATGTGGTGGTCAAGATCCGTGACAGGATGAAGACCGCACAGAATCGCCAAAAGAGTTATGCTGACAAGAGGAGAAGAGAAGGGATCTCGAGTTTGCCGTGGGTGATCATGTTTTCATGAAGATAGCACCCATGAAGGGTGTTATGAGATTTGGGAAGAGAGGCAAGCTTAGTCCGAGATTTATTGGACCGTTTGATATTCTTGACAGAGTTGGGACACTAACTTATCGTGTAGCCCTACCACCGAATCTGGCCGGGGTACACAACGTATTCCACGTCCCGATTCTAAGGAAGTACTTAGCGAATCCTTCGCATGTTTTGAGCTATGAGCCGTTGCAGCTTGCTCCAGACCTGTCATATGAGGAAAGACCAGTCCAAATCCTAGATAGACAGGAGCGGAGACTTCGGAACAAGGTGACCAAGTTGGTCAAAGTCCGGTGGCTGAATCAATCAGTGGAGGAAGACACTTGGGAGACCAAGACAGATATGAGGAACCGCTACCCAGAATTGTTTGGTAAGATTTAATTTCGAGGACGAAATTTATATAAGTAGGGGAGGAACTGTAGAGCCCAAAATCAGTACACGTAAAACCCATGCATTTATTTCATTGTTAAATCATTTATTTAAATTTAAAATGATTTTTAGTGTTGCATGACCTATTTAAATTGCATTATTTTAAATTATGTATGTTTATGTGATGCACGTTAAAAATATTTTCTCGAGTTTCATGTTTCAGGCGATTATTTGATGCGGGATCGAGGAAAAAAGACCAGTGACGATTTTGGAAATTTTAAAATGTGGTATTTCATTTTTAAGTTAAGGTTGGGGCATATTAATTAAGTTAATAAATTTCAGCATTTTAAAGCCTAAATTATGTATTTAGTGAGTTCAGAATTTTGAAACTTTTAAAGTTGGCTTTGTGCATTTTATTTTGTTAAAAAGAGAATTTTATAAAATTAGTGTGTATCTATTTTAATTGAGGAGTTTGTTTAAAATTATTGTTAGTTAACCTTTTTATTAGCATTTTAATTAGTTAATTTAACAAATTAACTCTCCTAATTACCACTAAACTCACGCACACACACTTTTACACACACTTAAAATCGGCTATCACACACACACTTCATTATTCAGATTTTATTATTTCTGAGAAGAGAAATCCTAGGGTTCCTCCACCTTAGAGCAGCCGCCCCTCCCTCTTATTTTTCCAGCGATATTTCGTTGAGTTTTCTTCAAAGAAAATCGCGCCACGTTCGTTCCGGATCGTCTCTCGCATCCTTCCAACTTTGGTGTCGTCGTTCGGTAACGTTAATTATCAAAAGGCATGTATATTATGTTTTTCCTGCGTCGATCTACTCATATTATGTGTTGCGATGTTTTTATGCGAGAAAATACATGTGTGATGTAAATGTTTTGAGCAGAAAAATTGTTTGATCAATCTATGCAACGTTTTTAGATATCAGAATTTCGTTTTTACTGTATTTTGAATTACTGCGATTTTTCACTCGCGATTTTGGGAAAACTTTCAACATATGAAACATAGAGTTTTTTGATACCTTCGATTTGATATAAAATTCGAAATATTTGGATAAATATTGAGTGAGTTATGACGTTTTTTGTGAAACTACTCAAACTGCGTTTTCTGAAAATTATGCTATTGATGTGTTCTTGACTTTTATTTGTTGCAGGCTTCGTTGGGAACCGTCGGTTGATTGATGTTGTGTTAAGGTATATGGAGTATGAGTTTGGGATGAGTTTTGATGCTTCATTTCGTGTCGATAGTCGTTGGTTGCATTAGAAATCGTAGGAATCAATTTGTGTCAAAATTGAGTTTATGGGTTTTTTTGCGTTGAGTGTGGTGCGTCGTTTCATTGGGAACGTTTGGGGTTTTTTTTATGGAGTCGGGTCAGTGTCATAGTGTCCTAGGATGAGTCTCGATGGATTGGTTCACGTGTCGTATTATTTAATTAGGAGTATTAAGATGCAAATCGCGGAGTCCAGTTCACTCGGCGCCCGAGCGGTAGTTTCTCACCGCCCGAGCGCTACTCCTTCTGTCCGAGTGTTTGTTTTCCAGGACACCTGGCGCTCGAGCGGTAAAGTTTTACCGCCCAAGCGCGGCCCCATCTGTGAGAGTGTTAGGGTTCTTTCTTCTTTTCAAGTTCAATAGTGAGTTCATGTCTTTTATTTTTGGGAAATGTTCACACATTATTTTAGAGATTGTTCGGTGTTCGATGTCATGGGTTAGTACGATTATTTAACGAGATCAAGTCTCGAGTGATCTAGAATGTCATAAGCTATATTTTTGGTACTTCGGTGGTGAGCACGAGTACCAACGTCTAAGCTATGTAAGTTAAGGGTTTGAACGCTTGTTAGTATGTGCAGCAGTGGCTCCAAGCGAGATCCAACGAATCCCTCAACGCCAAGTAATTAAGTATGTTCGACGTGCAAGAAAATACCTTTAAGTTTTTTAGGTTTGCTAAATGTCTTGTGACCAAATTATGTATGGGAATGGAAAGCGGTAAAGTATGACCAGGGACCAATCCATCCCGTTAAATTATGAACGGGTTTAGATCAGGATTGGAAAGCGGTAAAGTATGACCAGGGACCAATCCACCCGTTAAATTATGAACGGGGATCTCATGTATGTGGCAGTGGATCTTCCCTGTCAGCCCAGTACTGTGGTTTAGTCTGATCAGGCGTATTTATGTATGTGTCCCTTGCTTTGAAACATGCCTCTACGCAAAATGATGAAGTTTACGTATGTACGAGTATGCAAGTATGTTTAAGAAAGCTTTACGTTGATGGCACGTCTATGTTATGTATGTATGTAAAAGCTTTTAAGTATGCAAGTTCAAGTTTCAAGTATGTACGCTCTATTTTAAAGATGCATGTTGTTTTATTACGTATTACTCGTTACTTACAGTTTATACATGTTGAGTGTTTAGATTCACTAGACTTGATCGATGCAGGTGATGATGAATTTGAGGAGACAAGGGGTGGGGACAAGTGAGCTGGCTTGGACTGAGCGGGAGGCTAAATCCGAGGACCGCCATAGTTTAAGAATTTATGAAATGTTCAAATACTATGATTTTATGTTACTGTCATGATGTTTGGTCAAATGCTTTAGCAAAATTTTTAATTTCGAACGTTTGGTTGCGGTTATTTTTGAGAACGGATTATGGATGATCGCAATTTGAAAGTTTATTTCATATTTAAGAAAAATTTTATTTTTACGCAAATTTTAAATAGTCAAAAGAACGGTACGTTACATAACCAAAATCCTATATCGACCTTCACAAAGATCAACTAACAATAAAACAAAGCATAACAATATCTCTAATAAAATCATTAACATAATCTTTTAAATCATTAATCTATCAAGCTAGTGCGGAACATAAATGGCCCTCGGATGTGTACTGCTACACTCGATTCACTCAATTGTCAGCGCCTCCCATAAATCATCAAATCCTGCATCATAAAAACCTAGTGAGTCTAATGACTCAGCACGTTCTAAAAATGGATAGCTAATAATATATATACAATCACAAGCATTTAAAAATTATATTTTTATTTAAAATACCTTTTAAACATAAATAAATCGTAAGTCGTAAAATCATTTTAAAATACCTTTTGAGCATAAATAAATCATTTAAAATTATTTAAAATAAGCTTTAAGCATAAATAAATCATTTTAAAAATAGCTTTAATCATCATCATAAATCATATATCATAAAATCATTTTAATCATAAAGCTTTCAATCATATATCATTTTGAGTCAAGTTTGATCCTTGAAAGTGAGTAGCTTTTATCCTCCGGTCGACTGATCAATCTTCAGCTCTACATGGCCCAAGAAGGTGGGCACTAGGCTCCACCATGGAAATACGATCGTCGGGGCTCCCTCGGGGGCCTTCTTCTATAGACGGGCTCCCTCTGAGGCCTTTTCCTATAAATGGGATCCCTCTAGGGCATTTTCCCCTCACGACATCCCCACAAAATTGTAAGTTCACTGTTCCCTCAAAAAACGGATCCCCCACAAATCATATATCATTTGTCACAGTCAATGCACATCCATCAAAATATTTTCCTTTTCTTTAAAAATCATAAAATAGCATAACTTTCAAAAAATAGCATAACTTTCAAAAAATAGCAATTTAAACAGTAAAAATTGCACAGCTTTACCATAAATCATAAAATATCATATTTTCAACAAAATCATCATTTTGAATAATAAAATATTATTTAACATGCATTATGATCCTTCGGGACGCTGTCAAGCTTTTTTGTATTTTTCTAACTGTAAAATTATCGTTTTGCCCCTAGACATAAAAATTCTCGATTTTATCTTTTTTCTCATTTTTAATGACATGGGCTCATCCCAAATAATTATTTATGCTTAAATTTAATTTTTTGTAATTTTATTAAGCTTAAATCTAGGTGTTTCACTTAATTATTTAATTAACATTTCGAGAGGCGATTAAATTTCGGATAAATTCAAAACACAATATTTTGATCCCAAATTTTAAACATAATCTTTTTATTTCCTAAACTACCGTTGTGAGCCACGAACCACACCCGTGGACCCATGGTTCCAATTTAAGTTCATTTATTCTCGTTTTTTACCCTTCTTAGAACAACCCAAGCCATCTCCCAAATTACTCGAGCCATGGTCGAGCCACCTCGAGCCAAACCAAAGCCAACCCATCTAGGAACCCTACTGACCAAGCCCATGCCCATAACCAGCCACTTAAACCCTCGAAAAGCATGATGCCCCTGACCGAGTTCTGCATGTGTGTGTGCGTGAGACTCCTAGGAGTATTAGGATTCCTAACTAGTCTACGACTCTTTCAGCCCTCTAACCACATACCACCCCCAGCCCGAGCCCCTGATCCACGCCGCAAGACACCACATCAAGCAGCGTCGCGCGAGCCCCTCTTGCATCAACTAGTTCCTTCGCGTGGGCTCTCGCTCGAGCCACCACGAGCCCTGTCCCTTCCTACTCCTCTCTGAACCATCATAGGGTACCGACCAGACCACCCAGCCCCATGCTGAACTGCAAGCCCCTGAGCCATGACTCCCTTGATCGCGCATGGGGAAGAGTCCCAACCCCCGTGGACTCTTCCCTAGCGTTTTCCCTTGAGTCCTAGCCATGCTAGGACTCTACCAGGCCCTCACACCTGACCCCATCAAGCCCCAGCCAGCCCTGGCCGAGCCCACTTGCACCCATGCATAAAAACCAAACCCTTATACCACAAACAAGCACCCCAATCCTTGGTTCTCTCCTCCTTGCTTACCCTCGGTTCCAACTTTTTTTTCCTTTTAAAATTCTCATATTTCCTTCATAATTAAACATGTATTGGCAGCTTCAACCTTCGGGTATCATAACGTTTCATCGACAAGCGTAAAATCGTAAAAACGTTGAAACTACGCATCATACCGTAAAATAATCGAACACCAATATTTTTTTCATGCATAATCAATTAAAACACACATATTATGATTTGTATGATATTTTAAAAGGGTTTATAGAACGTACCTTTGCGTTTATAACGCTCGAATATACAATTGTTGGCGAGGGTGCGACGTTGGACGACCGCACAACGAAGAACACAAGCCTTTTCCTCCCTTGATATTTTTCAAAATTGTGGGTGTGCTAGAGGTGTATTTTGGCTTCTAGGAAGGTAAAAATATGGTGTTTTGAAAGCCTAGGTTACTTATTTATATATTTAAACAACATGCTAATGGGCTTTGGTTTTGGGCTTGCAAGCTTAAGGATAATTGGGCATTCTTTAAATAATTAAATTGGGCCCAATAACACTTAATTAATTAAATAATAAAGGTTTATAAAATTAGTTTCCCAAAAATAATAATTTTGATCTTTTAAAACTACTTGTTTGCCTAAAACCGGCTTCCCGGAAAAAATCGAGCTCAACTCGTCGAACTCTAACATTTTTAGAAAAATTAAATCATTTTTAATCATATTAGAAAACCTTGACATTATTTAATGAAAAATACATATTCTTGTCTTGGTCGTCCTCGGTCTTCTTTTCCGTGCCTATTATCGAATATTTGAGTAAAATCTTTAATTTTATGTAATCATGTCATATAATCATGCAATCATACATTTAATCATATAATAAATATCATGCAGGCATTTAAAATAAATTAAATAAAACAATTAAAATAATTTTCATTCATGTGATTTACGTAGGTTGGTTTTTCGGACGTTACATTACGTATTAACATATCATCGTATTCGTATTAGTCACAATCCCCTCACATCCTTCAACATTTCGTATTTCCATCACTTTATAAAATCATGCATATTAATATCATTTTTCTTTTAAATCAAGCATTCAACATATCTTTTAAATATCCATAATAAATCATAAAAATCCATAAACATTTTAACATATAAATCAGCAATCAGAGCACTGCCATGACGTTTACTATTTCGAGGTGTAAAATTATCGTTTTACCCCTAGACGTATAATTTCTCGAATTTGACTTTTTCTTACTTTCATTGACTCTAGAACATCCTGAATAATTAATAAAGCTTAAATTAAATTTACCACAATTTCATTTAGCTTAAATTATAGGCTTTATAATTATTATTTAATTATTAATTCAAGGAGCGTTTAAATCCCGAATTATCCAAACTTTAATATAAAATTTCTAAATTAAAAACTTAAACTTTGTATATTAAATTAGACCTCGTGAACCACGACTCGACCCTCGTTGAGCCGTGTTTCAAATTTTACACCAAAGAAAACCCTAATTCGAACTAAGCTACTAACCCTCGAGCCATAATCCTTTTCACCGAGCCACGCCCGAACCACACTGAGCCGACCCTGACCAGCTCCTCTAGGAACCCTCCTGGACCCTTAGAACTTGAACCTAAGGCCCAACCGAAGCCACAAAATCAGAACAAGAAATCGGCCGATAACTCTTCATGTGATAGGACTCTATGTTTTCGCGCCTAGAACTCTAGCCACTGGACCAGCCCCTAGTCCAGACCCTTGTGCACCCTCTTAGGACCCTAAGGACCTAACCTAGCGCAGCCCAAATCCCCCTGGCCGAGCCATCTTTCACTGCGCGGCTGCTGCACATCGCGTGCAACTTCTCGTGTGCAATTTTCGTGCTTCCTAGAACCCTTTAAAACATGCAAACACAACACAAGTTCAACCCCTAATCATGGCAGCCCCTTTATGTACATAAAATCATGATTTTTGGATTAACAACATGCTTTAAAAATTCAAGTTTGATGCACAAACGAAAATAATTAAAGGTGCAACTTGTTTTTCATACAATTCATGATCAAATAGATACTAGGGTGTGATAGATGACTAAAGGAAAGAATATGACGTGTCTTTGCGTAATTAACGAATGAATAAACGTTGACGAATCGAAGAACGACGACGAGAAGACCTTGGCTTGAAAACCTCAAGAAAATTTGATGCTTCCTCTTGATGTTCACGTGTGTGCCATGAGGTTTAATGGAGAAAAAGTGTGGTGTGCGGCTAGGGTAGGGGGTGCTTGTGGTTTTATAAATATGGGTATGGTTTTAGGCTTTTATTTTTGCTAAAATAATAGTGTGCAAGCTTGGACCCATTAGTAAACTATACTAGGCCCAATAAGCCCAATTGTGTATGTTTAAAATATTTTGTTTAGAAAAGTTAGTTAAAATATTAGCCGAGTTGTCAAAACGTTCGTATTTTTGTTGAAAATCCAACATCGATAAAAATAAGTCACGGCGTATAAAATCACCTAAAAACATTTTATTTTAAAAAATAAGAAAAAGCATCAACCTTATTTTAAATAATTTAAAACAACTATTTAATAAAATTATTTTCTATTTTTCAGCCCTCGATCTTCGTTCCTCGATTACTACTCGAATAATCCTTAAAGATACGTTTTAATGCATTTAAGTAGAAAAACTACCAAAACATCATATAAACATATCAGCATAATCAATTTAGCAATTAAAATCAATTAATTAGCCATTATTCATTTTTTCCTAGATTTGCATGTAGTTGGATTACATCGTCTTAAGTTTGGGCCTTACAATTCCTCCCCCCCTTAAATAAAATTTTGTCCTCGAAATTAGAACATACTGAATAGCTTCGGGTAGCGACTCCTCAAGTTCCTCTCGATTTTTCAAGTAGCTTCTTCTTCCGAGTGATTCAGCCACTTGACCTTGACCATTGGAATGACTTTGTTTCGGAGTCTTCTTTCTTGCCTTCCCAAGATTTGGATAGGTCTTTCTTTATAAGTCATATTTGGAGTCAATTGCAGAGGTTCATGATTTAGTACATGTGATGGGTTCGACATGTACTTTCGCAGCATCGAGATATGAAACACATTGTGAACTCCAGATAGCATCGGTGGCAATTTCATTCTATAGGCTAGTGTTCCAATCCTCTCCAAAATCTAAAATGGTCCTATGAATCTTGGACTAAGTTTGCCTTTCTTGCCAAATCGCGTAACACCTTTCATAGGTGCTATTTTCACAAATACATGGTCTCCCACTGCAAACTTTAGCTCTCTACGTCTCTTGTCGGCATAACTCTTCTGTCGGCTTTGTGCAGTCTTCATTTTCTCTCGAATTTTGACTACTAGCTCGGAAGTCTCTTCTATCAAATCCGGGCCAATCTCTCTTCTTTCACCAACCTCGTCCCAATGAATATGAGATCTATATTTCCTTCCAAAAAGTGCCTCAAAAGGAGCCATCCCAATAGATGATTTATAGCTATTATTGTAGGTGAACTCTACTAGAGGTAATTTCGGTTCCCAACTTCCTTGGAAATCGATCACACAAGCTCGAAGTAGATCCTCTAAAATTAGAATAACTCTCTCTGACTGACCATCGGTTTGAGGATGTAATGCTGTACTAAGCAATAATTTTGTCCCCATCGCTGCATGCAGACTTTAGCAGAAAGATGACGTAAATCTCGGATCTCTGTCAGAAACAATAGACATAGGAATCCAATGCAGGCGAACTATCTCTCGAATATATAGATCAACATATTGTATCATGGTGAATGTCGTCTTGATAGGTAGAAAATGCGCTAATTTCGTAAGACGATCAACTATCACCCAAATAGCATTAAATCCCTTGATAGTCCTCGTCAATCCCACAACAAAGTCCATGGTAATATTTTCCCATTTCCACTCGAGAATAGGAAGTGGCTTAAGCTTCTTCGCTGGCCTCTGATGCTCTGCTTTGACTTGTTGATATGTCAAACACTCGGTCACAAAACGCAAAATATCACGCTTCATGCCAGGCCACCAATATAATAACTAAAGATCTTTGTACATCTTCGTGCTTTTAGGATGAATGGAATATGGTGAGTCATAAGCTTCCTTCATAATGAGCTCCCTCAAAGAGTCGTCACTAGGAGCCCAAAAACGATCTTGATAACAAACTATACCATCCACCTCAGAATACAATTTCAGGCCCTTGGCTTCATCTCTTGATCTCCACTTTTGCAATTGCTCATCAGTGGACTGCCCCTCACGGATTCTACCTCTCAAAGTCGATTGTAGTGATAAAGTGGCAAGATTAGGGGCATCGCCCCTAGCATACATTGTATGCTCAAACCGCTGTATCTCGGACTACAACGGTCTTTGAAGTGATAAATGAGTAATAACTGCCATTTTTCGACTCAACGCTCTGCCACTACATTAGCTTTTCCAGGATGGTAGCTTATGAAACGTCTCCTATTCGTTTTGCTTAAAAAGTACTAAGAAATTTTTTTTTAAAACATTACCTCAATTTCGGCCGACCCTTAACCAAAAATATAAAATATTTTTACACAATTTTTAAAATAAAACAACCAACTAGTATTTGAAAATCAAAGGATATCGTCAAAACATGAAATAGTCAAACATTTTACAAAACCTAAAAAGCAATAATTTCAAAAGTATAGCCCATACTAAAACCTCTCAAAAACCACTCAAAGCATAAATCAATCGTCGTAAAAATATCTTTAACATCACTTAAAATCAAAAATCATAACTAGTGCGAAAAACTAGCGTCGGTCATCGGGTTATGTGCACCTTCAGTCAAGCAAAGACAACTTTCAAGACCTCCATTATCATTATTATCATAATCACATACATCAATCGCACCTAGTGAGTCTAAAGACTCAACACACCATAATCTTGATAACAAATAATATATATACAGATCACATACAACAGTGAAAATACTTGTACTTAAAATATCATTTCCATGAAGATGCATAAACTTGAACATGAAAATTTTTGTAAACATTTTCATGATGCATAAACTTTAAACAAAAACATTTTCATAATGATGCATCATCTTTAAACATAAACATTTTCAAAAACTTGTTCATAAACCTTTTCATAAACATTTTCATAACATACACATATTCATATTCATCATATTCATATTCGTATTCATATTCATATTCATTTTCCTTTCATCATTTCATATCATTCATCATTTTATCATAAACATTTCCTTTTTCATCATAAGCATATACGTTTTCCTTTCATTGAATTTGGATAGTTAATTGTGACTTTCGTATCATCATAAGGTCGATGGATGCATCTATTATAAACCACAGTACTGGGCTGCGGGGACATCAGCGACACTCTCACCCGTCAATTGAGCTTTGACCTATCATCATCATATGGAAATACAATCTTCGGGCTCCCTCTGGGGCCTTCTCCTACTAATGGGCTCCCTGTAGGGCCTTCTCCCGTATGGGCTCCCTCTGGGGTCTTTTTTCTCACGATATCCTCAATCATATCATCATAACATCATAACAGTCCCAATCACTTCACCTCCTTCAATGTTTCATATTATCGTAACTTCACAAAACTCATGCATAAAAGATCATTTTTCTTTTAAACCAAGCATGCAACATGTCTTTTAACGTTATCGTTTCATCATAAATCCCATAAACATTTAAAATAATCATTTTAACATATAAAATTTCATAAAAATTAAAAATCGGCATTTTAATATATTAAATCATAAACATTTAAAATAAACATTGTGACATAAAAATCCATAAACATATAAAATTTCATAAAAATTTAAAATAATCATATTAGCATATAAAACAGCCTTCAGGACACTGCCATGACGTTTACTAATTTCTAGGTGTAAAATTACCGTTTTACCCCTAAATGTAAAAGTTCACGTTTTTTATATTTTCTTAATTTCATTGACTCTAACAGGTCCCAAATAATTATTTAAGTTTACATGAATTTTCTCATATTTTTATTTAGCTTAAATCGAGGACTGTTAATTTAATCTTTAAATAAGACGCATTACTGCGTTTTAATCCCGAATTAAACCAGACTTTCATATTAAATTCTAAAATTAATAACTTAGACTTTTAATAATTAATTGAGCTTAAATATAATTTTTCGTAATTTTATTAAGCTTAAATCTAGGCGTTTCAATTAATTCTTTAATTAATGTTTCGTGCGGCGATAAAATCCCGGATAAATCCAAAACTCATTATTTTGATCCCAAATTTTAAACATAGCATTTTTATTATTTATTCTACACTTGTGAGCCATGAACCACACTCGTGGACCCATGGTTCCAATTTTAGTTCTTTAAAATCTCGTTTTTGACCCCTTATTGAACCACCCGAGCCATCTCCCAAAATACTCAAGCCATGGTCAAGCCACCCCAAGCCCAAACCCTCTTGAGCCAACCTCGACCCAGATCCCCTATGGACCCTACTGTACCCTTGGAACCAACCGACTTGACCCCTAACTCGAAACCGAAGCCAAGCCACCAGGGAAGCTCTCGGCCGAGATTCCTTTTGTGCATGGACTGCAAGTTTGTGTGCCTAGGACTCTAGCCCTCAACCCAGCCCGTGAACCAGCCTCTAGTGCACCCACATAGGACCCCAAGAAGTCACCCTAGCCCAGCCCCGAGCCCTCTGGCCGAGCCCCTTATTCCCTGCAAGTCTGCGCAACCCTGCGCACTTCCTTGATGGCCCTCTAATGGCTAGGACTCCTTCCCAGTTGTGACCCATGATAGCACTCCTTCCCTGACCCCTCACGTGACTCTAGCCCAGCCCTGGTCCAGCCAAACCCAAGCCAAGCAACAAGTCCCCAAAACCGAGCCCTATGTTCACCTTGACACCCGATGGTTCAAGCTTGAGTTTGAGTTCATGTGCAGTGTTTTGTTGGTGTTCTTAGGACTCTAAACTCATGTAAAACCATGTTTGATCATGTCCTAATCATGGCAGCCCTTTGAATAACATAAAAACATGTTTTTGGAACATAAAATCATAAGTTTACCACATGTATATGCAATATTACGAAAATATTCATAAGAACATCATGCTTTTCATACAAACGTAATTTAAAACAATAATACGATTTGATAAACGAGAAAAAGAGATGTATGGCGTGCCTTTGAGTTTTAAACGCACGAATATTCGATGGCGGTGCGAAGAACGACGGTGAAGAAGAACCTAGGCTGAATTTAACTTGAGTTTTCGAAACTTTCCTCCTTATTTCTCCTTGTGTGTGCTGTGTTATTTAGTTGGGAGAGTTTGGGGAGAATAGAGAGTGGGGCGTGGGGATATAGGGTTTAATGGGGAGGGTTTGTATATTATATAGTTTAATTAATCACTAAACAAGCTTAGGCCCATTAATAGAGTTAATTAGGTCCATTAGTGTTTAATTAAAATATAAAATTATTTTTTTAATAAAGTTGGTGAATTTATTAGCCGGGTTGCCAAAACGCTCGTATTTTTGTTGAAAAACCAACACCGATAAAAATTATGTCTCGGAGTATAAAATCACATCAAAACCCCCTTATTTTCAAAAATAAGAAAAAACATCAATCATATTTTAAATAATTAAAAACAATTAACCAATAAAAACATTTTCTATTTTTCAGCCCTCGGTCTCCGTTCCTCGATCGCAACTCGAATAACCTTTAAAAATACATTTTAATGCAACCATATAGAAAAATATATTTTAAACATGTCAATATGCGTAACATATTTAATCCATGCAATTAAACAATTAATTGAAATGCACAAGGAATTTAATATCTTGCATGCATGTGGTTCGCGTGGAACTTCAAATTTTCGTGACGTTACAGCTAATGTCACAGTCGTAGTCTTTTACTAATTCAAGCCATCTCCGCTGTCGCATATTCAACTCTTTTTGGGTGAAGAATTATTTCAAACTTTTATGATCAGTGAAAATCTTTCACTTCTCCCATATAAGTAATGTCTCCAAATCTTCAATGCAAAAACTACCGCTGCTAGCTCAAGATCTTGAGTGAGGTAGTTTAGCTCGTGAAATTTCAACTGTCTCGATGCATAAGCTATAACTCGGTCATTTTGCATCATTACTGCACCCAACCCAAGTTTAGATGCGTTGGTATATAAAACATACTCTCCTTGCCCCGATGGCATAGATAACACTGGTGCTGATATTAAGGCTTGTTTCAACTTATCAAAACTGTTTTGACACTCGGATCCCTATACAAACTTTGCATTCTTCTTTGTCAAGACGGTCATGGGTACCGCTATAGAAGAGAATTCCTGAATAAACTTTCGATAATAGTCAGCTAGTCCCAAGAAACTACGTATCTCGGTTACGCTCTTCGGTACTGGCCACTCTCTCACTGCCTCAACTTTACTCGGATCAACTTCAATTCTATCACTAGAAATGATGTGGCCTAAGAAAGCCACTCTATCAAGCCAAAACTTGTTGAAGTAGGTGCTCGTCGAGCCAAGTGTTGGCCGAGGGTTCAAATTGAAACTCTATGTATAAACAATCTTTATTTTAATAATATTTGAAATTATTGTTTTGGCTTATCTTTATTTGTATAGCCATGCTTGTTGCACAGATAAAGTTCTTGAATATACAAATAGTAGAAAGAATATGAGATGCTCATATGATGAGTATCATGAAACTCATATTTGGAATGTATATTCTAAATAGTTCCTAGTCGATTCAGCCGCCGCTAAGAAGGATAAAGGCCGCTCGAGTTTGAGACTAGTATCTGCGATGCGAGTATCATGTTTCATTGGTAGAGGGCATTGTGATGTCCGAGCATGCAGATAAGTGCTCCTTGTAGAGTGCACTGAACAACCCTCCATAAAGGACTTTCTATGTGGTTCTCACTTATCGAGTGGAAACGTCCTAGTTTATGGTTGCACACCATTAGTCCTTATAACCCGGGACAACATTGAGACTCTCTATGCTAGCATTGCACTTTGACTTGTTTACAGACTCATATGGGGTCATCAGGTGGCAAGGTTGGGTATTTTGTCAAAACATATAGGAGTCGTTGCATTGTAGTCGGGGATTCACCGCTTACCTTCGGGTATAGATATCCTATGTGATCTCATGTGTATGTAGTTTGAAATCTCTTATCAGAGTGTTGGTGGTAATTAAAAAAGGGGTTTCTTAGATTACAGCATCGATGCAACTATGACATGACATATAGTATCGATTCTTTTACAACTCTCGATATACCAATAGTTGTCGAATCGATCAGTATATATGAGATGAAGGGACCGTACTGTACGCTAACCATAATAGAATAGTTCTTGCAGGCACTATCATTTGATACCTAGGGAATCATGTAAGCGATGCTGCTAGCACAAGAAAAATCAGAAGTATGACTTCTATAAGGGGAATGTGACTTTTAATTTGTGGAAGTGTTCCTAAATTAAAAATTGGCCAAATAAATAATGTATTTGAAAATTATGATTTTCATAAACATTGTTATGGACTAAATTAAGTCCAAATAATTAAATTAATTAAAGTGTTGAATTAATTAAATAACATTGTGTCTTGTAAAGCCCAAATGAAAATAATTATTTAACTAATGGGCTTGAATAAATTTAAGTAAGATTTAATTGATCTCAAATGTGTTTGAGATATTAAAATAATAGTCCATGTGCTTTGTAAATGTTACAAGCCCAAATAACATGCTAGGAAGGTGAAAGGTTGGGAGTCAACTTTTTCAAATTAAAGGCTAGCATGCCTTTGGAATACACAACACTTTTTACACAACCAAGAAAAGGCTCTCACTTCTTTTCTCTCCCCATGGCCGAAATTTCTCCCCAAATTTCTTCAAAATTTTGCTTCTTCATTTTTTGATGATTTGAAAGCAAACTTATCAAAGAAAAATGCCTTACTTTTTCTAGTGCAAGTATAAGGTTGATTTAGCTTGTTGGTGGTGAGCTTGATTTTTGAGCAAGGAGTGCTCAAGGGAAGCTTGTAGATTGTCTACAAAATGAAGAGCTAAGTTGTTTATCATCTTAGTTGGAGCCATAATCAATCTTTGAGATTGATAGGTAAAACACTTAAACGCCCTATGTATGTTTGTGTTTTGCATTTCCTACACACTAGTGAGGGGTGCTTGGGTTTTGCTCTTGTAAATATTTTTAAAACTTCCGTTGCACATTCCGGGCACCCGTAAACGATTTCCTTTCAAGTGGTATCAAGAGCTTAGGTCACTTTTTGTGTAGCAAATACATGATATTAAATTGAGGACAATTTCTAACCGCATGAGATAATCGTCACAACAAATCGAAGGCCAAATGGTGGATGTTTTTCGGCTCCATGTTGCTGCCCGAGGGGCTGCCCATTTTGGGCAGCAGGGCTGCCCGAGACCGCCCCTCTTTTAATAAAATTTTTTTTGTGAATTGGCCGGAATTCGGCGATGGAGCTCCGGCAACGATGATGACGACTAGTGTTCCCAAAAGTGTTTTGGAATATCAAAGTGTCATTGGCCTTGAGTTATTAGGTCATTAGAAGGTTAACATATTTTGTAAAAATTTAAATGGGCCAAAATATTTTTGGTGAAAAATGTCTTATTAGGCTCTTAAATTTAAATCTACAAAATTTGTATATAAGTTCTCATAAAATAAATAATTGAAGTTGGACTTTAATTATTTATAGTAAATTTTGATTTACAAGAAATTCTGTTATAAATAAATTAATTAGAAAGTAGACAAAGGAGTTTGTTTACTTTGTTGATTTAATTCATAATCGTGGCGGTTAGTAATTGGATCAAGATATATAATATGAGATCAATTGCTTATTGTGATAATTAATTGATGGTGTATGATATGTGATATTATGCATGAATGATGATCAAAAGCCAAAGCCTAATTTGCTAGGTGTATGCTAGGATAGTTTGTGTTGAATAATTATAATAATTATCAATTAATAAGTGGCTTGGTTTATAGATCGTTCCCACCCCATGAGATGTATCCTTATTTGCCATGGATATTTATTTGTAAATATTAGTAAAGTGGAAGATTAAGATTGGAAGATGGTGGGCCATGATGATTATGAAGAGCGAAGACATTAAATATTGGAGGCTTATGTAATTATGCATTTGCATCCCATGCATTCCCTAGGATTGGACCTTGGCTCGTGTTTGGCTCACATGTGCCATTAGTATTGGGGCGATTGATCATCCTTTTTTAGTTTACTGTTTATTATATATGCATGATATATTATAAATAATGAGTATGTGCGTTATTATTATTATAATAACAAAGTTGCATGAATCCGGCAAACATACGATCAAACATGGCGAGCTTTTAAATAAAATTAATGATGAGACCTTTCAAAATTAAAAACCCTCATTTTGAATAAGATTCAAAATTAATATCAAGCCCTCAAAGGGGAATTATAAAGGTGTTTATAATTTTCATGTCTTCCATCGACAATGAGTGCATGATGAACGCTAACCGTGCTCGGGGCTCGGCTCATATTAATGGGGAGCCCTGGACGCCGAAAAGTTGTGACATCCATTGACATGATGATGTGAACTACGTGGAACTCCCATGATTTTGGCTCATATTATTGAGGGAACTCATGGCGACCGTTCATTAAGGTTCAACATCGATGGGTAAGGCTTGACACGTAAAGATGAACAACGTCATATTATTGGGTCCTAATCAAACGTGAGACAAAAGTTTACGTAGAGGGTTGCATGGAGATGCAATTGGAAACTATATTTTAGAAATTATGATTGGCTGATATTATTCAATATCATAATTTGCTAATTGGATCTTACGTACCTACTGAGGAAATGAGTTTCCGTTTTCACTAGAGGGTAGTGAAAGATGTTAAAACAGTGGTAGTAAAAATTTATGAAGTAAAAGTTCATACTTTATATCTTACTAAATATTTTAAAATAATCATTAACATTTATCTGTTCTTACTTTTCAGTAAAAATTTGACAATATCTTCGATACGCAACCCGTTATTTGCAATACTCGACAAACACATATTAACCGGACCTAATTACCTCAACTGGCTAAGAAACTTGAAAATCGTCTTCAATTCGAAAAGGATAGCATATACACTTACTGAGTCGCCCTATGTTGAGGCTCCGACCAGCTGCACTCTTGAGGAATTGCAGACTTACAAGGATTAGTGTGACCATGACTTGAAAACCAAGTATTATATGTAGGCTTCTATGAATGATGAGCTGCAGAGGCGTTTTGAGGATGCAAAGAGTGCTGCTGACATTTATTTGCATCTCAAGGAGCTCTTTGGTTAGAAAACACGGCATCTTAGGCATGCTACCGTCAAGGAGCTAATCACTTTATGCATGCGAAATGGGGCCTCAGTCCATGAGCATGGCCTAAAGATGATTGGGCATGTGGACAAGCTCATTGGCATGGATCTTGAGTTTCCATCGGAGTTGACCACTGATGTGTTGCTCTTGTCACTGCCTAGCTCATTTTATCCTTCTGTGGTGAATTTCAACATGAACAAGCTATAGCCTACCCTTGAGGAGTTGGTCAATATGCTTGTTACGTTTGAATCCACCATCAAGAAAGAGAAGTCGATTCTTTATGTGGGTTCTTCATCTAGTACGATGATTGGTCCACATGGGAAGGGAAAGAAGCGTTCTTTCCAATGTCCCAAGAAGAACGTGCCCTTGAAGAGGCAATCTATGAGTCCTGCTGTGGCAGCCATACTAGTGAAGGCTGACAAGACTGTTGATGTATGTCATCACTGCAAGAAGCCTGGACATTGGAGGCGTAACTGTAGAGAATATCTTGCCCAGAAAGGTTCTGGAAATGGTATGTTCTATATCGAAGTAAATATTTCAATTAACTCAACTTCTTGTGTATTAGATAGACTGTGGCTCACATCTTTATAATGATTTACAGGTGATGGGAAGAAGTAGAAGACTTAGGGAAGGTGAGACCTTCTTGAGGATGAGCTATGGAGCAAGAGTTGCTGCCAAGGCCGTGGGAGATGTTTACTTATTATTGAACAATGATTTTAAGTTGATTTTGAGAGATGTTTTGTTTGTACCTGAGTTGGTGAAAAACATTGTTTCCATTTCTATGCTTGATAAAGATGGATATTGTTTATTTAGCAAAGGTGTTTGCAACATTTACAAAAATGAATGTTTGATTGGTACGGGAGAACTTGAAAACGATCTTTACGACTTAAAATTTAAAGATATTCCAATAAACAATGTCCAAGCAATAACAACAACAAACAAGCGAAAACAAGATACTCTAAATTCGACACAATTATGGCATGCTCGATTATGAATATTTCCCTAAGAATAATGAACAAGCTAGTGGGAGTAGGCATGTATGATATGTCTGTTATTAATTTTCTCACGACTTGTGAATCCTGTCTAAAAGAAAAATATGACCAAAATTCCCTTTAAGGGCCACATGGAGCGAGTAAAAGGAATATTGGATTTGATTCATAATGATGTGTGCGGTCCACTTAGCATCACCACTAAGCATGGACAGGCCTACTTCATCACCTTTACCAATGATTTTTTGAGGTATGGGTATGTGTATTTGATGAAATACAAATATGAAGCCTTTGAAAGGTTCAAAGAATTCAGAAATGAAGTAGAGAAATAGTTGGGACGAAACATCAAGTCACTTCGATCGGATCAAAGTGGTGAGTACTTGAGTGCCGAGCTCCAAGAGTATCTTAAGGAAAATGGGATTCTATCGCAGTGGACTCCTCCTGCTACACCACAATTGAATGGTGTTTTAGAGCATTGTAACCAGACTTTGACGGACATGGTTCGGTCTATGATGGGGTTCACGGAGTTGCCGCCATCCTTTTAGGGATATGCGCTTGAGACAGCGGCACTATTGTTGAACAATGTCCATTCAAAGGCAGTTGATAAGACACCATATGAGATACGAATGGGTAAGCCTCCAAAATATTCTTATCTTAGAATACGGGGATGCCCTGCTTATGTGAAGCAGGTAGTGGGAGATAAATTAGATAGTCGATCCATTTTATGTTACTTTGTGGGATATCCAAGGAATTCAGTTGGATATTATTTCTATCATCCCCAAGAAACAAAGGTGTTTGTTTTTAGGAATGCAACCTTTTTGGAAAAGAAATTTATATTGGATAGAAAAGGAGATATGATAGAACTCGAAGAGGTTCGAGAGACACCGACAATTGTAGAACACACACCCGAGGAGCCAAGAGAGGAGATACAAGCTCCTAGAAGATCCAAGAGAGTCTCGAGACCACCTATGAGGTATGGTCTGCTTCTTGAAGAGGGCCATGATGAGCCTAACCATGGATGTGATCCAATGACCTTCAAGGAAGCGTTATCTGATCCCGATTCATCCAAATGGCTTGAAGCTATGGAATCATAGATGATTTCCATGCATTCGAACCAAGTGTGGAATCTTGTGGATCCACCTGAGGGAAATGTTCCCATAGGGTGTAAATGGATTTACAAGAGTAAAATTGGGGCGGATGGGAAAGTATTGACCTTCAAGGTGCGATTGGTAGCAAAAGGTAATACTCAAAGACAAGGAGTTGACTTTGAGGAAACTTTTTCTCCAGCTGCAATGTTCAAGTCTATAATGATATTGCTAGTCATAGCTGCATGGTATGACTATGAGATATGGCAGATGGATGTCAAGACAGCCTTTCTTAATGGGGATATTAAGGAAGAGATTTACATGTCTCAACCTAAAGGGTTTACATATATCGGAAGTGAGCATATGGTATGCAAATTTCAGAGATCTATTTATGGTCTAAAGCTGGCATCTAGGAGTTGGAACCTCAGATTAGATAGTACAATCAAAGAGTTTGGTTTTACTAAGTGTAACGTACCGTACTTTTAAACTACTTGAAATTTGCGGAAAATAAAAATTTCTTAAATATGAAATAAAATTTAAAATTGCGATCATCCATAATCCGTTCTAAAAAAATAACTGCAACCAAACGTTCGAAATTAAAAATTTTGCTAAAGCATTTGTGTAACGACCCGAAAATCAGACTATGTATAAACCATGCATAATTATTACTATTTAAATTTAAAAATGATTTTTATGTATATATATATATATATGAAGGGTCTAATTCATTTTGATATTTGACAAGTCATAACTATTTATTTTAAAAGCAAAAGTTTAGTTTTATTTTTTCAGTTAAATACGCGAGGACGGACTGGAGTTTGAAAATTAGAAATAAGATTAATAATAAGAAAAATATCCCTAAATTTAATCTAAGTCAAGGAATAATTTAATTTAAAGAAAAAAAATGTCCTTGGGATTTAATAAATTAATTAGAGCTAAGTTGGTAAATAAGTTCTTTAGGTTAATATTTAATTAAAGCTTAAATTAAAATATGTAAACAAGAGAGAATGAATTAATCTAAGTATAATACATTCAAGAAATTAATCATAGCATTTGAATATTTAAATTTGAGGTCATGAATGCCATGCAATATTCTAACTTAAATTTAATGTGTAAATTCACTAAAATATATAATGAGGGTGCTAAACTTTAACCAATTAAAATACAAGATTTAAACAATAAAATACAATAAAAATTAGTAATAATAATTTTGAGTCCAACATTTAAAATAATTCAAAGGTTAGTAACACCCCATTTAAAACCACTCCTAATTGCACTTCATGGAGGATTCATGTCCCAACTTTAATTCACTAAGTAGTAGTAAATTCAAATACTATAATCCACATTATTTTCCTCAAACCATTATCTAAGTAAATTAACGTGCATGCAGTAGGAAATAAGAAACAATTCCAAACCCATTCAAATTCTTGACTTGTAACCCCCACCTTAATGCATTTTATGGCATCTTTAACAACTTTTGTAACCCTCATCTCCCTTACATAACACCCCTACATCCTATATACTCAAAAATATCAGCAACAATAAAATAAATTAGCAGCAAGAATAAGGGAAAGGGATCGGCAGAAAATTGGAATGAAAGTGTATTTCAAATTCCATCCAACTTCATCACTTGTAACTCTCCCCTAAATGCACTTCAAGACACCTTTAACCCCACCATTAACATTCCTCTTCCTTACCTACATACCCTACACACATATGCACGAAATATCAGAAGAAAACATCTGCTGAAAAATCGTGAAAGCAACAGCAAAAACAGTAGCAAAAACAAGAGGAAAGAATTCGACTCCGTTCCGTCGCGTCGTATTGATTTGTTTTCTTCAAAACAAATTCCAGGCATGTATATATTACTTCTTTGCTCTTCAATCAAGTTATACTAGCTATTTTAAAACAATATATGATCAAGAATCATGAGACATCACGAAATTGCAGCAAGGTTTACCAAGCAAAATGTGCAAAGATTTTTCCTAAACTCTTTTGTTTCCAACTTCATGGGTTTGCTAAGTTTTGTTGATTTCAGGATGTTTCTTGGTTCCAGGCTCACATGGCTCATACTAGGCATGAATTAGAATGTGTTAGGGTGCTTTTGAGACAATGGTTCAAGTCCATACACGCACAACAAAGAATTGACAGCAACATTTCAAGGAGTTACAGCTTTGTGTCAAACATTTTTGTCATTGATTGTCTAAGGGATGTGTTCGAATCCTGGCGATCCTAGGGGATGTAGCCATGGTTAGAACCCTCCCTTAGCATGTCTAGGATGTGTCTAAGGAGTCCTTTCCAAGTTTGGTTCATGGATCCATCATAATTTCATCAAAACAATACAGCTGCATTATGTTTCTTCAAAATTCTGCATGAGCACACTTTCGGTTTTGGGTGTTTCGTTTGGATTATGGTTGGCTTATAGCCCATATCCATGGTTTATACAACACTCCATCATGTCTAGGTCGAGCCATGGTTGATCAAATTGCCATTGGAACGACCCAAGACAGTAAAACAAGTTAATACATCTCAAGACACAGCATGCTGTATTTCTCGGCTAGTATGATGCATTGTCCTAGGTGTTGGCACGGTTTATGGTTGGAATTTAGCCCTTAACCATGGTCCAAGCCATGCCTTAGGATGTTGGTAAGAGTCCTTGGGCGGTGGTTCAAGCCCATAGTCATAAAATTCAGGATTTTCACTACAAAAGACACAAGCTGATATTGCTGCCTTTTTACAGCAACTTTGCGTCGCGGTTTAGGAGGTGGTTTGAGTTGTTGGTTGGATTTTAGCCCATGGCCTTGGACTGGACAGTACCTCGATGAGTTAGGAAGGTCATGTTTTTGGCCGTTTGTGATTTGGTCAAGTTTAGGGGTCGTACGGGAATTTACGGTGAAAGGTGCCAAAATTACTCTCGAAAGAGTGTTTTATGTTTTTGGATTTCTTTCACCTATTTTCGTGGTTTGCAATTCTTATGCATTTTTTTCAGTATGTTTGGGGTATTTTTAATCATGGTTAAACGTCGGTTTAATGTTGGTTTCGGGTTGGTAGGAAGCCATGATTAAAAATAAAGTTGTTGGTCCTAATCGTCTCGTTTTTGGTTTAGTGGTTAAGTTTTTGTCAAGTTAAAATTATTTGCATGTGTCACATATTAGAATTATGTCGCAGCGAGCCTGGGAGAGATCCAACTCATCCGGTAAAAATAAGGTTATAATTATATTACGTGCATAAAAATATAAAATGTTTATTTTTGAGATATATGCTATATGTCTTGTGGCCACCTTATGCTTTTGGGTTTGAAAGTCGGTAGGAACAACCGAGGACCTCTTCACCCGGTGACTTACGACCGGTTTATGATTATGTATGGGTACGGACATCCAGTCCAAGGGCTGTGATTGATCTCTACCGCCCAGTATACTGTGGTTTAGTCTGATCAGGCGCTTACGCTATGTTATGGGCCACTTGCTTAGAAACATTATCTCTACCAGAAAATTATGATATGTTATGACAGAGCTCTGTTGAGCAAAGCTTTTACGTATGATTTTCAGATATGCACGTAGTTATAATTATTCATGATACGCTTTTCACCGTACGTTTTACGATACTTTATTTTTATGCTGCATGCGATTTTATGATATATTTACTTGTTATTCACGATATATACATGTTGAGTCTTTAGACTCACTAGACTTGATTGTTGTAGGTATTGATGTGGTCGAGACCGCGGACGGAGACCAATGAGCGATCTTGGGACAGCGGTAGTAAACCCGAGGACCTCATGATTTAATTTATGCACCTTTTATTATGCAAACTCAGTTTTAATATGTTGGATTATTTTAAATTGATGTTTACGTTGTATTATTCTTAAATTGTTGGTTGAAAACATTATTCGCTTCCGTTGTTATTTTAAAGTTAATAATTATTTACATGCTTATTTTAATTAAACGAGATAAAATAATTATTTACTTAGAAAATTTTTAATAATTCCGCAAAATTATGAATACAAAAATACGGGCCTTTACAATTTGACTAGGCATCCTGACAGTAACATAAAATCAGAGTATTTGTAACTTTCATAAATTCTTAAAAAAACATGGTGGTCCTCGGGTTTAGCCTCCCGCTCAGTCCAAGTCAGCTTACTCGTCCTCATCCCTTGTCTCCTCAAATGCATCCTCACCTGCATCGATCAAGTCTAGTATGTCTAAACACTCAACATGTATAAACTGGGAGTAACGAGTAATACGTAATATAATCACATGCAACTTTAAAATAGAGCGTACGTACTTGAAACTTGAACTTGCATACTTAAAAGCCTGAACGAAACATACTTGAAACTTGTGCATACATACATAAACATAGATGTGCCATCATCATAAGACTTTTCTTAAACATGCTTGCATACTTGTACATACTTGAACATTCGTAAACTTCATCATTTTGCGTAGAGGCATGTTTCAAAGCAAGTGACCCATAAATAAATACGTCTGATCAGACTAAACCACAATACTGGACTGACAGGGAAGATCCACTGTCACATACATGAGATCCCCGTTCATGCTTTAACGGGTGTATTGGTTCCCGTTCATGCTTTAACGCTTCCCAATCCTCATCTAAACCCATTCATGCTTTAACGGGGGGGAGAGGTCCTCGGCCACGTTCACCGACTTCCAAACTCATTCATAATTTGGTCACGAGACATTTAGCATACCTAAAAAACTTAAAATATTTTCTTTTGCACGTCGAACATACTTACTTGGCGTTGAGAGATTCGTTGGATCTCGCTTGGGGCCACTGCTGCAACATACTAACATGAGTTCAAACACTTATCGATTAATTCGGTATTTTCTATAGTGGGAACTATATTATATTATGTGTGTATTTAATTTTCTTGGAATCATTATTTATGGTGGTTTCTTTTGTTTTACTTTTAGTTAAACAATATTATATAAACCAAGAATAAATCCTCAAGCCTTGACAAAATTTATAATTTGTAAACTTCATTCTTGCATTTGGTAATCTATAAATTAATAAATTTAAACTCAAAATAACCTCTCCGAGGATCGATCTCGAACTTAAGAAATTTATATTACTTGCAGACAACCTACACTTGGGTGAATTATTATTTAAGTAGTAACAAGTTTTTCGGCGCCGTTGCCGGGGAGGTATAAATTAAGTTTATATTTGTTAATTATGTTTTATTTATAAGTATTGTGTTGTTTTTTTTTTGTATGAGTATTTGGAGTCGAAAAAAAAGTGGTAGACTTATTCGAGTATCTAAAAATAATTTAAACATGGATGATAATTCAAATAATCAAGATAATGATAATAATAATAATAATAATAATCAAGAACATGATCAATTAAGAACACTTAGGCACCATATGAACCCTATTAGAACTAGTGTCCCATCTTGTTTAGTTTTTCCTCCTGATGCATCTAATTTCAACTTCAAACCTCAAATTATTCAACTTTTACCAAATTTTCATGGCTTAGATTCTGAAAATCCATATTTCCATCTAAGAGAATTTGAGGAAGTTTGTAACACTTATAATGATCAAAATTGTAGCATGGATATAGTTCGATTAAAGCTTTTCCTTTTTTCTTTAAAAGATAAAGCTAAAACATGGCTACAAAATTTAAGATCAAGTTCAATAAGATCATGGGAAGAAATGCAACAACAATTTCTCAAAAAGTTTTTCCCTTCCCATAGAACAAACTCTTTTAAAAGACAAATTACAACTTTTTCTCAAAAACAAGGAGAAACGTTTTATTAATGTTGGGATAGATTTAAAGAATTACTTAATATATACCCACATCATGGTTTTGAAACATGGAGAATAATTTATCACTTTTATGAATGTCTAATACCTAAAAATAGGCAAATGATAGAATTCATGTGTAATGGAACTTTTGAAGATAAAAACCCAAATGAAGCTATGGAATATTTGGATTCATTAGCAGAAAATGCTCAAAATTGGGATATTATAGGCACAATAGAACCACCAACAACTAAAAACAACAATTCAACAAATGGGGGTGGTATCTATAATCTTAAAGATGATATAGATATTCAAGCTAAACTTGCATCTTTAGCAAGAAAAATTGAGTCATTAAAAATGAAAAAGAGTGGTCAATTAAAAAGTATTCAAGAAATTGTTTGTCATATATGTGATACACACGATCATGCTACAAAAGATTGTCCAACATTACCTTCATTTAAAGAATGTCTCCATGAACAAGCAAATTATGTTAACAATTAGAAAAAACCAATACTAGATCCTTTTTCACCATCATATAATCCTGGATGGAAAAATCATCCTAATTTTAGTTGGAGGAATGATAATAATGCACAACCGTCACAACAATATTTTCAAAATAACCAAAATCATCAAGGTTATATTCCTTATGTTACACCTCCAAGAAAAAACTTTGAAGATGTAATTCATGCATTTATCCAAAAGTAAGAGTCTATCAATATTCAAAACAGTCAATCTATGAGTGATTTGAAAGAAACTCTTGCAAAATTTGCATTTGCACTCAATATTCATGAAAAGGGAAAATTTTCATCTCAACCTAATCCTAAAAATCAAAATCAAGAATTAAAAAATGAAAAAATTGATCAAATAAAATCTGTTATTACCCTTAGAAGTGGTAAAATAGTTAATGATCCATATAGTAATGAAAACAAGGATCATTTAAAATCAAAGAGTAAGGATGATAATCCTGATACTTTTGAGAATGATGATACCTTAAATTTTAAGAATAATATGGTGAATGATAAATCATCTTAAATAGTAAATAAGTCAAATAAACCTCCATCATTTCCTCATGCATTAACAAATCATAAAAAACAAAAAAGTGATTCTGATATCTATGAAGTTTTTAAACAAGTGAAGATAAATATTCCATTATTAGATGCTATTAAACAAGTAGCTTCTTATGCAAAATTTTTAAAAGACTTATGTACTGTAAAGAAAAAATTGCATGTGAAGAAAAAAACATTCTTGGCTGAACAAGTAAGTTTTATTCTTCAAAATAATTCTAGTTTAAAATATAAAGATCCTGGTTGTCCAACAATTTCATGTATTATTGGAGAAAATAAAATTAAAAAAGCTTTGTTGGATTTGGGAGCAAGTGTGAATTTACTTCCTTATTCAGTTTATGAAAAACTTAATTTAGGAGAATTAAAACCCACTCTGTTACTCTCTTATCGGCGGATAGGTCAATAAAATACCTAGAGGTATTGTAGAAGATGTGTTGGTTGAAGTTGATAAATTCATATATCCTGTAGATTTTATTGTTTTGGATACACAACTAATAGAAGTACATAATGAAATTCCAGTAATATTGGGACGACCATTTCTAGTAACTTCAAATGCTTTAATTAATTGTCGAAATGGAATAATGAAATTGTCTTTTGGAAATATGACTCTAGAACTTAATGTGTTCAATTTATGTAAACAACCAAGTATTAATGAAAATGAATATGATAATGAAATTGAAACAATTGTGGAAGAAAATATACAAGAAGAAAACTTAAATCAACAATCTGAAGGCTTTTCAATAGAAAGTTTTGAGTCTAAAAATAATTTTAAAAAAGATGATAATACAAAACTTGAATTAAAAGTTTTACCATTAGAATTGAAATATGTAT
This sequence comes from Primulina tabacum, assembly GCF_025594145.1. NCBI lineage: Eukaryota > Viridiplantae > Streptophyta > Magnoliopsida > Lamiales > Gesneriaceae > Primulina > Primulina tabacum. The sequence goes on from NC_134562.1 coordinate 11,129,152, forward strand.
TTCTTGGTGAAAATAAAACATTTCCTGTTGTAATTTCTTCCACACTTTTGCCAAATCAAGAAGAAGATTTGATTAAATTACTTAAAAAATATAAAAATGCAATTGGATGGACTTTGAAAGATATAAAAGGTATGAATCCTTTAATTTGTACACATAAAATTCACTTGGAAGAAAATGCTAAAACATATCAACAACCACAAAGAAGGTTAAATCCACATATGAAGGAAGTTGTTAAGAATGAAGTATTAAAACAATTAGACGCTGGAATTATCTATCCAATTTCAGATAGTAAATGGGTAAGTCCAACACAAGTAGTACTTAAAAAGTCCGGCATCACTGTTATAAAAAATGAAAAGGGAGAGTTATTACAAGCTAGGATTCCATCTAGTTGGCGTATGTGTATTGATTATAGAAAATTAAATGATGTAACTAGAAAAGATCATTTCCCACTATCATTTTTAGATCAAATTCTAGAAAAAGTAGCAGGAAATTCTTATTACTGTTTTCTTGATGGGTATTCGGGGTATTATCAAATACTTATATCATTAAGAGATCAAGAAAAACTACTTTTACTTGTCCTTTCGAAACTTTTGCATTTAAAAGAATGCCATTTGGTTTATGTAATGCTCCGGCTACTTTTCAAAGATGCATGTTAAGTATTTTCAGTGATATGATTGAAGAATTTGTAGAAGTTTTTATGGATGATATAACTGTTTTTGGAAACTCATTTGAAAATTGTTTTAAAAATCTAGAAGAAGTATTAAAAAGATGTGAAGAAAAAATCTTGTTTTAAATTGGGAAAAATGTCATTATATGGTTAAATTGGGATTGTTTTAGGACATGTGATATCTGAAAAAGGAATTGAAGTTGATAAAGCCAAAGTTGATGTTATTGCTAATTTAACATCACCAAAAACGGTCAAAAAAGTTCGATCATTCTTGGGTCATGCAGGATTTTATAGAAGGTTTATAAAAAATTTCAGCATAATATCTAAATCAATTTCAAATCTTTTAACAAAAGATACACAATTTGAATGGACTCAGAAATGTGAAAATGCTTTTAAAAAAATTATTAATCTTTTAGTTACATCACCTATTTTACAACCTCCAGATTGGTCTTTACCATTTGAATTAATGTGTGATGCAAGTGATTATGCTATAGGAGCTGTGTTAGGACAAAGAAAAGAAGGAAAACCTTATGCAATCTATTATGCTAGTAGAACCTTAAATAATGCCCAAATAAATTATTCAACTACTGAAAAAGAATTACTTTCAGTAGTATTTGCATTAGATAAGTTTCGATCTTATTTAATTGGTTCTACTACTATTGTTTACACCGATCATTCTACCATAAAATATTTATCAAATAAACAAGATGCTAAGCCAAGATTAATACGGTGGATTTTATTGTTACAAGAATTTGATATTATAATTAAAGATAAAAAAGGAAAAGAAAATGTTGTAGCCGATCATTTATCTAGAATAATGACTGAATCATCTCATAATGAAATACCAATAAATAAAAATTTTCCAGATGATCAGTTGTTTTATGCTACTATTATGCCCTGGTTTGCTAACATTGTAAATTTTCTTGTGACAAATAAAATGTCTTCTCATTGGAATTCACATGATAAGAATAAATTCTTGATAGAAGTTAAAAAATTTTATTGGGATGATCCTTACTTATTTAAGTATTGTCCTGACCAAATTTTTCGACGATGCATACCCGACAATGAAGTAAGTAATGTTATTAAATTTTGTCATTCTGAAGCATGTGGAGGTCATTTTTCATCCAATAAAACAGCTACAAAAATCTTACAATCTGGATTTTATTGGCCGTCTTTATTCAAAGACACGCATTTATTTTGCAAATCTTGTGAAAACTGCCAGAAGATGGGATCAATTTCAAAACGAAACATGATGCCTTTAAATCCAATCATAATTATTGAAATATTTGATAGTTGGGGGATAGATTTTATGGGTCCATTTCCATTATTTTTTGGATATACGTACATTTTAGTCGCTGTTGATTATGTTTCAAAATGGATTGAAGCAATTGCATGTAGAACTAATGATCATAAAGTTGTTATAAAATTTTTAAAAGAAAATATTTTTAGCCGATTTGGAATACCTAGGGCAATAATTAGTGATGGGGGAAGTCATTTTATAAATAAATCATTTTCTTCTTTGTTAAGAAAATATGGCATTACACATAAAAATTCTACCCCATATCATCCTCAAAGTAATGGTCAAGTTGAACTTGCAAATAGAGAAATAAAACAAATTTTAGAAAAAACAGTTAATCCAAATCGAAAAGATTGGTCTTTAAGATTAACTGATGGATTATGGGCATATAGAACTGCATTTAAAACATCATTAGGGATGTCACCATATAGGTTAGTTTTTGGTAAGCATTGTCATTTACCGGTTGAACTTGAACATAAAGCTTATTGGGCAATTAAAGCAATTAATATTAATTTAGATGATGCATCTAAATTAAGAAAATTGCAAATAAATGAAATCGAAGAATTAAGAAATGATGCATATGAAAATTCAAAGATTTATAAAGATAAAACTAAAGCCTTTCATGATAAAAATATTATGAGAAAGTTATTTGAAATTGGACCAAAATTTTTGCTTTATAATTCTTGTTTGCATTTATTTTTAGGTAAACTAAGATCGAGGTGGTCAGGACCATTTATAGTCAAATTTGTTTATCCTCATGGTGCTGTTGATATTGAAAATCCTAAAAATAATGACGTGTTTAAAGTTAATGGGCAAAGACTTAAGCCTTTTATAGAAAATGAAATCCTTAATAATGAGTTTATGCCTTTATATGATCCACAATAGTTGTTTGATATTTTCATTTTGTTTTGCAGATTCTAGTTCATTTCCCGGTTAAGTGGCGGATAACGATACTCCGTGACTGTTTAAGTCGGTTTCTTCAGTTTTCCAAAAATAATTGAAATATATATAATAATAATAATATGGATGCGTGTATTATGAATCTTCATAAATATTTTGCTTGTTTACCTGATAATGCGTTGAAAAAAATTTATGAAGCTAGATGTGAGCGGCTAAGGTTGATGATGTCATATGGCATACCGAATGATGTCCGTTTGATAATTGAAGCAAAAGTCCTATTGGTTGGGGAAGCAAGTGAATTAATAATAAGACATATGCCAGGATTTGGTAAAAGCACATATGCCAAAAAGCGAAAAGCTAAACGTATAGGTGGATGTCATAAATGTGCAAGGTGGACTTGTAAGGGAAAATGCAAAAATGTTGGAATGACATCAATGAATAGAGAAGATAAAATTTTATTCATTAAGAATGGTTTGAGTAAAGAGCCTTTGGATAATTTTCTAGAGGTTCTTGATACGCATTCTAGTGGGTACGTGCAAAATGAACTTCTTAAACTATGGTGGCAATTTCAACAGGAGAAATATCAATATGGACGGTGGAATCAGCCTTACAAAGATCCTACTGTAGTAACGCATATCTATTTAGATAAGTAAATATATATACACAATTTCGTCTTGGGAATCTGACGTTAAAAGACCATGTTTGCTAATTTATAAGAAAATTGGATGGGAAGCATAACCTCGACTCATAGAAGGCGTTGAAGCCGTTACTGAACGTAAAATCAGAGGAAGATGTGAGCCACAATCACAACTACGCTGTATATATTTGTTTTAATTTTGTCATTTTTATTTTCTTTTAATAATAATAATTTCCTGTTCAAATATTGACTTTTGGCATGTTACGCTTATAAATTCATATGCTGTGATCTAACAATTACAAAAAACATATTTCTCAACATGTCAACGTCCACGGTAAGTAAAATCAAAAATATTTGTGTATTTTGTGGATCTAGTTCAGGAAAAGATTCAATTTATGAAGAAGTAGCAGAAAATCTTGGAATAACACTTGCTAAAAAATAGATTCATTTGGTATATGGTAGTGCTGAAGTTGGCCTCATGGGAAAAGTTGCAAAAGCTGCGCATGCAGGTGGAAGTGAAGTTTTAGGCATTATTCCGATTACCTTAGCCAATCTTACATGACCAACAATAGGAGAAGAAATGAAAGTGGACAACATGTATGAACGAATTACTCAAATGATTGAACATTCAGATGCTTTCATTGCTTTGCCAGTAGCTTTTGGTAATTTGGAAAAATATTTCATACTGTTTGTTGGGCACAATTAAATATCCACAATAAGCCAATTGGTTTGTTAAATGTTAACAATTATTATGATAAACTGTTATCGTTTCTTGATGATGTTGTGGAACTTGGATTTATTTCATTAGCTTCGCGAAGAATGTTAGTTTCTTCTACAAGTGAAGGTGAACTTATTGATTTACTGCAAGGATTTAGTCATGAACCAGATACATCCTTATCTCAACTTAATTGGCCAACATCCAAAAGTAAGAGAAGAAAATTCATGTGATGCTAAACTTGTGATTCAACGGTATGTTTTAATGTTTTTCTTTAAGGTATGAATAATTTCTTCTTCTTCTCCTCTTAGTTTTTTTATATAAAAATTAAAATATATACTTATATATAGTAATAATAATAATAATTTTTAGTTCAATGTCGAGTAAGGTGTCAGTAAAATGCACCTGAGACGCATTAGTTAATAATTATTGGAAAATCACAATACACTAGATTTTAATATTCATTATATTCAAAATACAGACTAAAAGAAAAATTAGTTTTTCATATGTACCAATTTATATATATTTTTTGATCAATTAATATAAAATATATAATAGATGTGTTCATATATATATATATATATAATTGTATGTGTTTTCAAATAAAATAATTTCTAAAATTTTTATGAGAATATAGTTAAAAGATATGGTTTGTATGCTTGTTAACATGTATAATTGAAAGAATTCTTTTGTAAAAGTATAATATATACTCACACATTTTTTGTAAGTAAGTGGTGAGAAATGAGAAAACAATTAATAAACTTTTATTGATTATTAAAAAATGGTTAATTACAAGAATATAACTCCCCCTAAAAAAAATATTTATTGAAAAAAAAAATAAATATATAACGGACTGCAAATACTTTATTCATTGTAATTTTTTAGATTTGATTGATGTACTATCAATGTGTTCTAAAAACATCAATATTGTGTTAAAAAAACAAACAAACAAACAAAAAGATTTGTTTGTGCTAGATAAGTTTCAAAGGTAGTCGGATGTATCCGTTATATAAATGTTTATATATATACATATATATATATATATTTATGGTAGAATGTTTGCATAAAAAATTTTATGTTATTGTAAAATTTTGCAGTCACGTTATTTAAAAAAAACAATAAAAAAAGAAAAAAATGGGGATTTTATTCTTTGTAAATTTTCTTATTTTGTTTTCAATATTAGTTTAATTAATTGTCTGATTTAATACTTAGCCTTTTTCAATGAGAGTTAATATTCATTCCAACTCCATGAGTGAAAACTAGCTATTCTTTAAACATTTTGACCTGAAAGAATATATGGAGTTGAGGCTTTTACAATAATATTCTTGATATTATACATGTTATGGTGGGTGGTGCGAATTATCTTTTTGACTATATTATTATAAAAAATTTAGAAATTTAAAAAAAAAAATTATATATATATTGTTACTTTATATATTATGTGAAAATAAGAATAATAATAAAAACACATTTAATTTTATATTATTATATTAAACGAAAATATATATATATATATAAATCGGTATATGATTTTGTTTTTAATAAATATGTTTGTATTTGAATATATAAAAGGAACAAAGAATCTAGGTTGTGATTTTTCGATAAAGTTTATTACTAAGGGGCTAGTAATAAGATAGTGTGGGTGTGTGATGAAACTTAAAATTAATAATTTATTATATGTTAAAACCTGTATTTTTAAATTTAAGTTTCATTAAAATTATAAAATTATGTTATTTTAGTATTGTTTGTTTATATTTAATTGTCTTACTAAATATGTTTTATTTTCAGGTTTTCTACTTGTTGGTAAAATAATGATAACTCAAGCTAGAAAACTCAAATGGAGGTGACTCAAACATGTTTTGGAATCCTTGAGAAATTATCTACAACTTTGCAGAAGACATGATTGGCTAAAAAATTCATTAAGATGATCAAATTGTGCAAATATCAAAAGGAGGACAAATTTACTTTTACTATGACCAGCATATAGTAAAAAAATCATAACTATTTCAATATTTAACCAAATGAGGTGAACCAAGTGGCCAAATTCATCTACAGACAATTCCCACATGTTTGCCGTTTTGAGCAGAGTCAAATTCGGTGATTAAAGTTGTGGAACAAAGCATTGAAAGAAGGGACATGGAATTGAACTTGGAGGAGACAAAGAATACTATTGCAACTACATGGCATTAATAAAAATTTTGACCATTTCTCTCATTTGGCCTATAAATAGAGGCTTTGTGCTAGCTTGAGATTCATTCTATCTCATTGTAAAATATAGTGTGAGTGTGTATCAAAGTTCTAAGTTTCAATATATTTTCTTTCATGTTCTCAACTATGAGTGATATTTTAGTGTTGATCAAAAGTAAGCTTATGGCAAGCTAAATCTATTATGTCAATGTGAAGAGGATGCATTCTTGGTGAAGTAAGATTATTTATATTTTGTATATTCTTTCTGTATTTCTTTTCATTTAGCTAACTTATTTTTATTGTAGGTATAAAAATGAATTATTTGTTGTTATAAATTTACATCAAATGCTTGATACCATTAAAGTGGTTATCTTGATTTGTTGTTTAATTTTGATACAATAAATATTTCATCACTTATTATTATATATATATATAGATATATATATATATATATTTAAATAATAATATCATAATATTTCATTTAGACGATAGCGTGGCTCTGCCGGTTGTTCTAAATGAAATATTAGGATTTAATACTAACATCTAACAATCTAACATTTACTTTATCGCAACTAACTTTTATTTTCGCATCTAACTTTTACTTACTCGCAACTAACTTTTACTTTTCCACAACTAACATTTACTTTATCGCAACTAACTTTTACTTTACCTCAACTAACTTATTAAATCAATATATTTCATTTAGGCAATAGCGTGGCTCTGCCGGTTGTTCTAAATGAAATATAATGATTTAATTTAACATTTACTTTATGCAATTATTTATTTATATAATTATAATTATAATCATAGGTAACATATATAAAATATCGGTTAATTCGGTATTTTCTATAGTAGGAACTATATTATATTATGTGTGTGTTTAATTTTCTTGGAACCATTATTTATAGTGGTTTCTTTTGTTTTACTTTTAGTTAAACAATATTACATAAACCAAGAATAAATCCTCAAGCCTTGACAAAATTTATAATTTGTAAAATTCATTCTTGCATTTGGTAATCTATAAATTAATAAATTTAAACTCAAAATAACCTTTCTGAGAATCGATCTCGTACTTACGAAATATATTACTTGCAGACAACCTACACTTAAGTGAATTATTATTTAAGTAGTAGCAGGGTACACGGACCCCGTGTAGGGGTCCGGGTAAGGATTCCGAGTAGGCACGAAATTTCGTATTTTTGAAGAAAAAAGGACACAGACTCCATGTCGAGGTCCGGGAAGGGGTCCGGGTACATGCTGGACATGAAAATTCACGAAAATTCACTAACTTAATGATTCATTCTTCCAACCCAAGCCTAAGGACCATGAATCAACACCTCAAGACTCATCCTAGGATGCTACTACCTTGATTCAAACCCGTACAAACACCCCAAACGTCTCCAAGCATCGACAAGCAACTTCAATACCACAATAACCCGTAATTCGACATTGTTTCGCTTCCTACGACTTCTATTACATCCCAAGCAAATCCCAACCAAAATGAACCACCAAATAACACCTAAATACATCTCATAACATATCTAAATGTAGTAGCACAAGCCCGGCGGTGCCCAACGAAGCCTACAACTCAAAAACTTCAAAACATGATGAACATCATTTTCATAAGATCGCAGGTTTGAGCAGTCACATATAAACAACCATAACTCACTCGTTTCTTGTCCAAAAATTACGAATTTTATATCAAATCGAAGGTATAAAAATTATCTACGTTTTTTAGGTTCAAAATAATTTCAGAAAACGAACCAAAATTACACAGGAACCTAAATGACAGAAAAAACGTCTTTTGAGATCTAAAATGTTTCAGAAATCGATTCAATGCATAATTGCTCAAACTTTGCTCATAATAATCAAACTTCCACGCATAACATACATCAAAATATCTACTATGACAAGATCAATGAATAAAACGAAATAATATACATGCCTTTTGTGATGACCCATATTTTGTATTAATAATTCTACTGTGATGACCCGTATTTCGTATTCATAATTTTGCGGAATTATTAAAAATTTTCTCTTTAAATAAATAAACTTGCAACTTATAAAAACTTTCGTAAAATAACACAACGGTTTACATAAACATAGCCGCAGAAACTGAATAATGTTTTAAACAATAACTTAAAATATATAAAAGTTATAACAAGAGTTTGAACATAAAACTGAATAACTAAACGTGAGGTCCTCGGGTCCGTACTACCGCCGATCCGAGCTAACTCACTAGTCCCCGCCCTCAGCCTCTGCATCGTCAGTACCTACATCAATCAAGTCTAGTGAGTCTAAAGACTCAGCATGCATATATCGTGAATAACAAGTAAATATATCATAAAATCTCATGCCATGTAAATATATCATATCGTAAAGCGTAACGTGAAAAATCGTGCCATGAATAATTATAAATACGTGCATAACTGAAAAATCATACGTAAAATGTTTGCTCGATAGAGCCCTGTCATAAAATAGTATATCATAATTTTCTGTTGAGATGATGTTCTACGCAAGTGGCCCATAACGTAACATAACATAACATGCTCGTCTGATTAGACTAAACCACAGTATACTAAGCGGTAGAGATCATCACAGCCCTTGGACTGGATACCCGTACCCGGACATAAACATAAACCAGTCATAGGTCACCGGGTGAAGTAATAATTGTTAGTGTAGGTGCCCGTCGAGCCAAGTGTTGGCCGAGTGTTCACAATGAAACTCTATGTATAAGCAGTCTTTATTTTAATAATATTTGAATTTATCGTTTTGGCACTTCTTTATCTGTATACCCATGCTAGTTGCATAGATAAAGCCCTTGAATATACAAATAGTAGAAAGAATATGAGATGCTCATATGATGAGTATCATGAAACTCATATTTGTAATACTGTATATTCTGAACGGTTCCTAGTCGATTCAGCCGCCATTAAGAAGGATATAGGCCGCTCGAGTTAGAGACTAGTATCTGCGATGTGAGTACCATGTTTCATTGGTATGGGACATTGTGATGTCCGAACATGCAGATAGGTGCTCCTTGTAGAGTGCACTGAACAACCCTCCATAAAAGGACTTTCCAAGTGGTTCTCACTTATCGAGTGGAAAAGTCCTAGTTTTTGGTTGTACACCATTAGTCCTTATGACCCGGGACAACATTGAGACTCTATGTGCTAGAATTACACTTTGACTTGTTTACCGACTCTTATGGGGTCATCAGGTGGCAAGGTTGGGTGTTCTGTCGAAACATATAGGAGTCGATACATTGTAGTCGGGGATTCACCGCTTACCTTTGGGTATGGATATCCTATGTGTTATCATGTGTATGTAGGTTGAAATATCTGATCAGAGTATGGTGGTAATTATGAAAGGGGTTTCATAGATTACACCATCGATGCAACTACGACATGACACATAGTATCGATTCATTGACAACTCTCGATAAACCAATGGTTGACGAATCGGTCGGGATATATGAGTTGAAGGGACCGTACTGTACGCTAACCATAATTGAATGGTTCTTGCAGGCACTATCATTTGATACCTAGGGAATCATGTAAGCGATGCTGCTAGGCGTTTAACATGATTGGTTGGGTACTATAAGACTTGAGTTCTGACGTTCTTGTTATCAAGGAGTTGATAAGTAAGAATGGAGCAATTGGGGTATGCTCGTATAAGGACATGTTTAGTCCGAATCACATGGAGATGTGAACCCACGGCTAGTTGTATCAATGAACCATTGAGGGCCACACAAGTGCTAGCTTTCTAGATCCCGTTGAGAAGTTAAAATAGTTCAATGTGTTGAACGGCTTATAAATGAGTTTATAAGCGTAAAGAAAAATGGAAGTATGACTTCTATAAGAGAAATATAAATTTTAATTAATGGAAGTGTTCCTAAATTAAAAATTTGGCCAAGTGAATAATGTATTTGAAAATTGTGATTTTCATAAACATTATTATGGATTTAATTAAATTAATTCAAGTGTTGAATTAATTAAACACTAGTGGGCCTAGTAGAGTCCAAATAATTAAATTAATTCAAGTGTTGGATTAATTAAATAACATTGGGCCTTGTAGAGCCCAATTGAAAATAATTATTTAGCTAGTGGGCTTGAGTAAAATCAAGTAAAGTCTAATTGGGCTCAAATATGTTTGAGACAATTAAAAAGTCCATGGGCCTTGTAAAAGTTACAAGCCCACTAGGGTTTGCATGCTTGGGAGGTGAAGGGGTGTGGATTATTTTTGATTAAAATATTGTATGGCATGCAAGACAATTTTTTCACTTTTCCAACAACCAAGACAAGTCTTCCACCCTTCTCTCCTCCCCCTCACTTGGCCGAAATATTGAACCACTTCTCTCCATTTTTCTCTTCATTTTTTGGTTGATGACTTCTCACACTTCTCATTAAAAATTCCTCAAATTTTTCTAGTGCAAAATTTGAGAGGATCTACCTAGTTGATGGTGGGCCTTATTTTGAAGGAAAGAGGAGAGCTTGTAGATTGCCATTCCTTTCAAGAGCTAAAGTGTTTACACTTTAGTTGGTGTCATTCATCAACCTCAAGAGGTTGATAGGTATATTTTCTCAACACCCTATGCATGAAAGTTGAGATTTTTGTATATGCTTGCACACTAGTACATGGTGTTCGATTTTCCAAAAATTTTCTTGCCAAAATTTCGGTTTTCATGAGATACAAAATATTTTGAGCTTCCGTTGCGATTTCGAACACCTTAAAACGATCCCTTTCAAGTGGTATCAGAGCTAAGGGTACTAGTTTTTGTGTAGCATATACATAATATTATATTGAGGGCGATTTCTAACCGATTGAGATGAAAATTTGCAACAAAAATCGAGGCAATGAGAGGGTTTTTCCGGGCAGCAACTTGCTGCCCATTTCGGGCAGCTCGGGCTGCCCGAGGGGCTGCCCATTTCGGGCAGCTAGGGCAGCCCGAGGGGCTGCCCGAAACCCCCCCTTCAAAAAAAAAAAAAAAATTGTTGCCGGAATCCGGCGACGGAGCTCCGGCGACGTCGATGACGACTAGGGTTTCCAAAAGTGTTTTGGATTATCAAAGTGTCATGGACCTTGAGTTGTTGGGCCATTGGATGGCTAACATATTTGTGAATTTTTAAATGGGCCAAAATGTTTTGGTGAAAAATAAGTTTTTGGGCCCTTAAGTTTAAAATTACAAAAGTTGCAAATTTTTCTCATAAAATAAATAATTGAAGTTGGACTTTAATTATTTATAGTAAATTGTGATTTATAAGAAATTCGGTTATAAATAAATTAATTGGAAAGTAGACAAAGGTGTTTGTATACTTTGTTAATTTAGTTTATAATCGTAGCGGTTAATGATTGGTTCAAGATATATAATATTGGATCAATTAATTATTGTGATAATTAATTGATGGTGTATGATATGTGATATTATGCATAAAAGATGATCAAAAACCCAAGCCCAATTTGCTAGGTGTATGCTAGGATATTTGATGTTGAATGATTGTAATAATTATCAATTTATAAAGTGGGCTTGGTTTATGGCCCGTTCCCACCCCATGAGATGTATCCCTATTTGCCATGGATATTTAATTGTAAATATTAGTGTAGTGGATGATCAAGATTGGAAGATGGTGGCCATGATGATTATGAAGATCGAAGACATGTAAATATTGGAAGCTAATGTAATAGTTGCATTGCATCCCGTGCATTTACCCTATGATTGGACCTAGGCCCGTGTTTAGCTCACACGGGCCATTAGTTTTGGGGCGATTGATCATCCTTATTTGTTTACTGTTTATAATATATGCATGATATGTTATAAATAATGAGTATGTGCGTTATTATTATGATAATAACAAAGTTGCATGAATCCGGCAAACATATGATCAAACATGGCGAGCTTTTAAAATAAAATTAATGATGAGACCTTTCAAAATTAAAAACCCTCATTTTGAATAAGATTCAAAATTAATATCAAGTCCGAAAAGGGGAATTATAAATTTGTTTATAATTTCCTTGTCTTCCATCGACAATGGGTGCATGATGAACGCTACCCGTACTCGGGGCTCGCTCATATTATTGGGGGAGCTTTGGGTGCCGGAAAGCTGTGACATCCATTGACATGGTGATGTGAACTACGTGGAACTCCCATGATTTCGGCTCATATTATTGAGGGAACTCATGGCGACCGTCCATTAAGGTTCAATATCGATGGGTTAGGCTTGACACGTAAAGATGAACGACGTCATATTATTGGGTCCTAATCAAACGTGAGACAAAAGTTTACGTAGAGGGTTGAATGGTGATGCAATTGGAAACTACCTTTTAGGAATTATGATTGGCTGATATTATTCGGGATAATAATTCGCTAATTGGACCTTACGTACCGTACCTACTGAGGAAAGTAGTTTCCCGTTTTCACTAGAGGGTAGTGAAAATGTCAAAACAGTGGGAGCGAAAATTTATATAGTTAAAGTCCAAACTTTATATCTTATTAAATATTTTAAAATAGTCATTAACATTTATCTGTTTTACTTTTTTGTACAAAATTTGACCATGTCTTCAATTCGCAATCCGCTTTCTGCCATTCTCGAAAAACACGTTCTAACCGGACCTAACTATATCACTTGGCTAAGAAATCTAAAAATCATCTTGAACTCAGAGAAAATTGCATATACACTGACTGAGTCGCCCCCTGCTGAGGCTCCGACTAGCTGCACTCCTGAGGAATTGCAGACCTACAAGGATTGGTGTGACCATGACTTGAAGGCTAGGTGTTATATGCAGGCTTCTATGAACGATGGAGCTGCAGAGGCGTTTTGAGGATGCAAAGAATGCTGCTGACATTCATATGCACCTCAAGGAGCTCTTTGGTGAGCAGACTCGGCCTCTTAGGCATGCCACAGTCAAGGAGCTCATCACTTTACGCATGCGAGATGGGGCCTCGGTCCATGAGCATGGCCTTAAGTTGATTGGGCTCGTGGACAAGCTCGTTGGCATGGATTTGATCTTGCTTTCGGAGTTGACCACCGACGTGTTGCTGTTGTCCCTGCCTAGCTCGTTTGATCCTTTTGTGGTGAATTTCAATATGAACAAGATGGAGCCGACCCTTGAGGAGTTGGTGAACATGCTTGTGACCTTTGAGTCCACCATCAAGAAAGAGAAGCCGGTTCTTTATGTGGGCTCTTCATCTGGAACGAAGACCGGTCCACCTGGGAAAGGAAAGAAGCGTTCTTTCCAACGTCCCAAGAAGAGCGTGCCCTTGAAGAGGCAGACTCCGATTCCCGCTGTGGCAGCCGCACCAGTTAAGGCTGGCAAGACTGTTGACATCTGTCATCACAGCAAAAAGCCTGGACATTGGAGGCGTAATTGCAGGGAATATCTGGCCCAGAAGAGTTCTGGAAACGGTATGTTCTATATCGAAGTAAACATTTCAATTACCTCTACTTCTTGGGTATTGGATACCGGCTGTGGTTCACATCTCTGTAATGATTTGCAGGTGATGGGAAGAAGTAGGAGGCTCCGGGAAGGTGAGACCTTCTTGAGGATGGGCAATGGGGCAAGAGTTGCTGCCAAAGCTGTTGGAGATGTTTGTTTACTTTTGAACAATGATTTTAAGTTACAGTTAAGAGATGTTTTGTTTGTACCAGACTTGGTGAAAAACATTATTTTCATTTCTATGTTAGACAAAGATGGATTTTCTTGTTTATTTAGCAAAGGTGTTTGCAATATTTACAAGAATGAATGTTTAATTGGTACTGGAGAACTTGAAAACAATCTCTACACCTTAAAATTGAAAGATATTCCACTTAACAATGTCCAAGCTGTAACAACAACAAAAAGGCGCAAACAAGATACTCTTAATTCGGCACAATTATGGCATGCTCGATTAGGACATATTTCCTTAAGAAGGATGAACAAGCTAGTGGGTGTTGGCATGTTTGATATGTCCGATATTAATGCTCTCAGGACTTGTGAATCCTGTCTAAAATGAAAGATGACCAAAATTCCCTTTAAGGGCCATGCGGAGCGAGCCAAAGGGTTATTGGATTTGATCCATACCGATGTGTGCGGTCCGCTTAGCATCACCACTAAGCATGGACATGCCTACTTCATCACCTTTACCGATGACTTTTCGAGGTATGGGTATGTGTATTTGATGAAATACAAGTCTGAAGCCTTTGAAAGGTTCAAAGAATTCAGAAGTGAAGTAGAGAAGCAATTGGGACGAAGCATCAAGACACTTCGATCGGATCGAGGTGGTGAGTACTTGGGTGCCGAGTTCCAAGAGTATCTTAGGGAGAATGGGATTCTCTTGCAGTGGACTCCGCCCGCTACACCGCAGTTGAATGGTGTTTCGGAGCGTTGTAACCGGACTTTGATGGACATGGTTCGGTCTATGATGGGGTTCACGGAGTTGCCGCCATCCTTTTGGGGATATGCTCTTAAAACAGCGGCACTGTTGTTGAACAATGTCCATACAAAGGCAGTTGACAAGACTCCATATGAGATATGGATGGGTAAGCCTCCCAAGTATTCTTATCTTAGAATATGGGGGTGTCCTGCTTATGTGAAGCAGGCAGTGGGAGATAAATTGGATAGTCGATCCATTTTATGCTACTTTGTGGGATATCCAAGGAATTCCGTTGGATATTATTTCTATCATCCCCAAGAAACAAAGGTGTTTGTTTCTAGGAATGCAACCTTTTTGGAAAAGGAATTTCTATTGGATAGAAAAGGCAAGATGATAGAACTCGAAGAGGTTCGAGAGACACCCACAGTTGCCACACCCAATGAGCCAAGTGAGGAGATACAAGCTCCTAGAAGATCCGAGAGAGTCTCGAGACCACCTATGAGGTATGGTCTGCTTCTTGAAGAGGGCCATGATGAGCCTAACCTTGGATGTGATCCAAGGACCTTCAAGGAAGCATTATCTGATGCCGATTCATCCAAATGGCTTGAAGCAATGGAATCTGAGATGAGTTCCATGCATTCGAACCAAGTGTGGAATCTCGTTGATCCACCTGAGGAAATTGTTCCCATAGGGTGTAAATGGATTTACAAGAGGAAACTTGGGGCGGATGGGAAGGTATTGACCTTCAAGGCGCGATTGGTGGCAAAAGGATATACTCAAAGACAAGGAGTTGACTTTGAGGAAACCTTTTCTCCAGTTGCAATGTTCAAGTCCATAAGGGTTTTTCTAGCCATAGCTGCATGGTATGACTATGAGATATGGCAGATGGATGTTAAGACAGCCTTTCTTAATGGGGATATTAAGGAAGAGATTTACATGTCTCAACCCGAAGGGTTTACATCTATCGGAAGTGAGAATATGGTATGCAAACTTCAAAGATCTATTTATGGTCTAAAGTAGGCATCTAGGAGTTGGAACCTCAGATTCGATAGTACAATTAAAGAGTTTGGTTTTGCTAAGAATCCTGAGGAACCTTGTGTGTATAAGAAGGTCAGTGGGAGTGCTGTGACATTCCTGGTGTTGTATGTTGATGACATTCTACTCATTGGGAATGATGTAGGAATGTTGCAATCAACGAAGATATGGTTAGCGAGTAAGTTCTCGATGCAGGACTTGGGTGAAGCATCTTTTGTATTGGGAATACAGATCTATAGAGATAGATCGAAAAGATTGCTTGGTCTCACCCACTCCACATACATTGATACCATCGTGAAGCGGTTCTCGATGGATGAGTCCAAGAGAGGACATCTACCAATGTGTCATGGCGTGTCCCTATCCAAGTCTATGTCTCCCAAGACTGATGCAGAGATAGCGGCGATGACCAGCATTCCTTATGCATCTGCGATTGGTAGCATCATGTATGTGATGATATCTACACATCCTGACGTGGCTTTTGCACTAAGTGTGTAGTGAGTAGATATCAATCCAACCCTGGTCTTCCACACTGGAAAGCTGTGAAAGACATCCTCAAGTATTTGAGAAGGACCAATAAATTTTTCTTGGTCTATGGGGGTGGAGAACTGAAATTGGAAGGCTATACCGACTCTAGCTTCCAAAGCGATATTGATGACTCGAAATCAACCTCTGGATTCATATTCATGCTCAATGGTGGTGCTGTCTCTTGGAAGAGTTCCAAGCAAGACAGTACTGCGGATTCCACCACTGAGGCAGAATATATTGCTGCATCAGCTGCAGCAAAGGAGGCAGTTTGGATAAGGAATTTCGTCCAAGAGTTGGGCGTCATTCCTAATGGAGTTGCTCCTGTCCCGGTGTTTTGTGACAACACGGGAGCCATTGCTCAGAAGAAGGAGCCAAGGTCTCATCAGAAGTCCAAACACGTATTGAGAAAGTACCACATCCTCAGAGAGATCGTGGAGAGAGGAGATGTCACGATTGACAAAGTCGGCTCCGCAGATAATGTTGCTGATCCACTAACTAAGCCTTTACCTGGACCATTGTTCGAAAAGCATCGCGAATCGATGGGTTTGAAGCATATGGGTAGTTGGCTCTAGTGCAAGTGGGAGATTGTTAGAGTAGGTGCCCGTCGAGCCAAGTGTTGGCCGAGTGTTCACAATGAAACTCTATGTATAAGCAGTCTTTATTTTAATAATATTTGAATTTATCGTTTTGGCACTTCTTTATCTGTATACCCATGCTAGTTGCATAGATAAAGCCCTTGAATATACAATTAGTAGAAAGAATATGAGATGCTCATATGATGAGTATCATGAAACTCATATTTGTAATCTTGTATATTCTGAGCGGTTCCTAGTCGATTCAGCCGCCACTAAGAAGGATATAGGCCGCTCGAGTTAGAGACTAGTATCTGCGATGTGAGTACCATGTTTCATTGGTAGGGGACATTGTGATGTCCGAACATGCAGATAGGTGCTCCTTGTAGAGTGCACTGAACAACCCTCCATAAAAGGACTTTCCAAGTGGTTCTCACTTATCGAATTGAAAAGTCCTAGTTTTTGGTTGTACACCATTAGTCCTTATGACCCGGGACAACATTGAGACTCTATGTGCTAGAATTACACTTTGACTTGTTTACCGACTCTTATGGGGTCATCAGGTGGCAAGGTTGGGTGTTCTGTCGAAACATATAGGAGTCGTACATTGTAGTCGGGGATTCACCGCTTACCTTTGGGTATGGATATCCTATGTGTTATCATGTATATGTAGATTGAAATCTCTGATCAGAGTATGGTGGTAATTATGAAAGGGGTTTCATAGATTACACCATCGATGCAACTACGACATGACACATAGTATCGATTCATTGACAACTCTCGATAAACCAATGGTTGTCGAATCGGTCGGGATATATGAGTTGAAGGGACCGTACTGTACGCTAACCATAATTGAATGGTTCTTGCAGGCACTATCATTTGATACCTAGGGAATCATGTAAGCGATGCTGCTAGGCGTTTAACATGATTGGTTGGGTACTATCAGACTTGAGTTCTGACGTTCTTGTTATCAAGGAGTTGATAAGTAAGAATGGAGCAATTGGGGTATGCTCGTATAAGGATATGTTTACTCCGAATCACATGGAGATGTGAACCCACGGCTAGTTGTATCAATGAACCATTGAGGGCCACACAAGTGCTAGCTTTCTAGATCCCGTTGAGAAGTTAAAATAGTTCAATGTGTTGAACGGCTTATAAATGAGTTTATAAGCGTAAAGAAAAATGGAAGTATGACTTTTATGAGAGAAATATAAATTTTAATTAATGGAAGTGTTCCTAAATTAAAAATTTGGCCAAGTGAATAATGTATTTGAAAATTGTGATTTTCATAAACATTATTATGGACTTAATTAAATTAATTCAAGTGTTGAATTAATTAAACACTAGTGGGCCTAGTAGAGTCCAAATAATTAAATTAATTCAAGTGTTGGATTATTTAAATAACATTGGGCCTTGTAGAGCCCAATTGGAAATAATTATTTAGCTAGTAGGCTTGAGTAAAATCAAGTAAAGTCTAATTGGGCTCAAATATGTTTGAGACAATTAAAAAGTCCATGGTTTGCATGCTTGGGAGGTGAAGGGGTGTGGATTATTTTTGATTAAAATATTGTATGGCATGCAAGACAATTTTTTCACTTTTCCCACAACCAAGACAAGTCTTCCACCCTTCTCTCCTCCCCCTCACTTGGCCGAAATATTGAACCACTTTCTCTTCATTTTTCTCTTCATTTTTTGGTTGATGACTTCTCACACTTCTCATTGAAAAATCCTCAAATTTTTCTAGTGCAAAATTTGAGGGGATCTACCTAGTTGGTGGTGGGCCTTATTTTGAAGGAAAGAGGAGAGCTTGTAGATTGCCATTCCTTTCAAGAGCTAAAGTGTTTACACTTTAGTTGGTGCCATTCATCAACCTCAAGAGGTTGATAGGTATATTTTCTCAACACCCTATGCATGAAAGTTGAGATTTTTGTATATGCTTGCACACTAGTACATGGTGTTCGATTTTCCAAAAATTTTCTGGCCAAAATTTCGGTTTTCATGAGATACAAAATATTTTGAGCTTCCGTTGCGATTTCGAACACCTTAAAACGATCCCTTTCAATAATCCCATAAGCTGCAATCCCATAAGCGTGAAGTGGCCACAAGACATATCGCATATATCTCAAAAATAAACTTTTATATTTTTATGCACGTAATATAATTAAATTCCTGTGTTATTTTACTAAATGGGTTGGATCGTTCCCAAGATTTCTGCGACCTAATTCTAACATGAGAACCATGAAAATAAACTTAACTTGACCAACATATCATAACCGAACCGAAAACGAGACAATTACGCCCAACAACTTAATATCTAACCATGACTCCGTGCCAACCCGAACCAACATCGAACCATCGTTTAGTCATGATTAAAATACGCCTAAAATACTGGAAAATAAATACCAAGGGCTGTAATACACGAAAATTTGTGGATGGAGGCCAAAATCATGAAACGTTCTTTCGAGAGTCACTTTGGCACATCGCACCGTAATTTCTCGTACGACCTCTAAACTTAACCAATTCACAAACGGCTAAAAACATGACCTTCATAACTCAATGAGGTACTGTCCAGTCCATGTCCATAGGCTAAAAGCCAACCAAGAACTCGAAACACACCTCTGAACCGAAGCTCAAAGCTATTGTCCAAAAATTCTAGCAGCAACTGTGCTTGCATCGCTTCGTTTACGAGGCTATTGGCCATTGGGGGTTGAAACACTGACCAGAGCCTCTTCCCAATATCCTAAGGTATGGTTTGAACCATGGCTAAGGGCCCTAGGCCAACCACAATCCAAGCCAACACCTACGACGATTCCAAGCTTCACCCGAGAACACACATGGCACGCGTGGGGGTGTTGCTTGTTTTTGCTGTCATGGATCATTCCAGTGGCCATGTGATTGACCATGACATGATCTAGACAACATGAGGCGTTGTGTGAACCATGGCTAATGGCGAAAAAGCCAACCAAGATCCACACCAACCTCAAAGAACCGAACCAACTCACATGAAAAGAAATAGAAACTGAAGGGGGTGCTTGTCTTGTTTCTGTCCGAACGACTTGGGACATTGCTCAAGCCACTTAGGGCCGACTTAACCATGTCCTATGCTTGCTATGGGAGGGTCCTAGCCATGGCTGCTGGCCCTAGGCCAGCCATGGCTCGAACACCATCCTACGCAAGCCAATGACAGCAAATGACATAAGAATATGACACTTGTTTCTTGCGTACCGAGTTCGGCACCTAACTTACCGTTTTGGGGCTTGAACCCTTCATCAAACTTGACTCTAACACACCCTAGGACATGACCATAAGCATCCTTGGGAGCCTTGGAATCGAGCCACCCTGTACATCAACAAAAACAACCAAACCGTGAGGGCATAGGTGGAAGCTGAAAATCTGCACTATGTTATTTCGAAAATGCTAACATGATTTCGGTTTTTACTTCAAGTTTCATGCACATATGATGTTTTAAAATAATAATATGACTTGATTGAAGAGAAAAAAATGATAGAAACATGCTTTAAGTTGTTTTTACAATAAACAACACGATACGTCGGACCAGGAGACACGAGAACGGAAATGAAGAAACCTTGTTATTGTTGTTGTCTTGGACTAGAATGGGAGCTACTAAATCTCTATAATTTCGTAATAGGTGGAGTGAAGAAGGTGGTGAAGGCTTGTGATCAAATAAGGTGGTGCATGGAGGAGTAAATGATGTCAAGTTGGGGGGAAACATGCATGATGAATGAGTGGCCTTTGTTTTGTTGTTGGGGGAGTTAAATGGTGTCAAGTTGGGATTGTGTGGAGTGGAATTGACCGAGAGTTGTCTTTCCAATTGGTGTAGGATTTTTTTAAGTTTTGCTTAAGTAGAATCCTAGGTTAGATAAGCTTGATTAAAAGGTTAATTAAGCATAATCTTGATGAATTAAGAAGCCTACAATTAAATTGGTGATTAATTAATTAAAGTAGACTTAAATCCTCTTGATTTCATTAAAATAAATTATTTCTTAGCTCGGAATAAATTGAGGAATATTTTTGGATCAAAAAATTCATCTCCGATTTCCTATCTCCGGTCCGGTCTCGCGTATATATTTAAAAAGCTAAAATTTGAAATATGCGATTTAAAAGTCCTTAAAAATTACGTAAATGATTTAAATGCAATTAAATCAACAATTTCTTAAAATAATAACCATTTAAAAATAAATAATAGAAATTATGCACATATCTACGCATATTGGTTTTTTTTTCGGGTACTACAACACTTCCCCGCTAAAATAAAATTTCGTCCTCGAAATTTGAACTCACCGAATAAATCTGGAAAGAGACTCTGCATCTCTGACTCTGACTCCCAAGTAGCTTCCTCATCGGAATGATTAAGCCACTTGACCTTCACTGATTTGATCACCTTGTTTCGAAGCTTCTTCTCCTTACGGTCTAAGATCTGCACTGGTCTCTCTTCATAAGACAAGTTCGGAGAAAACTGCAATGGCTCAAAGTTCAACACATGAGAAGGGTTCGCTAAATACTTCCTCAACATCGACACATGGAACACATTGTGTACTTCGGCCAGATTCGGCGGAAGAGCAACACAATATGCTAATGTCCCAACTCTGTCGAGGATCTCAAATGGTCCGATGAATCTCGGACTAAGCTTCCCCTTCTTTCCGAATCTCATGACACCCTTCATCGGTGCAATCTTCATAAAAACATGGTCGCCAACGGTAAACTCTAGATCTCTCCTCCTCCGGTCGGCATAACTCTTCTGTCGACTCTGAGCAGTCCTCATCCTGTCACGGATTACGACTACTAGATCGGCAATCTGCTGGATGATCTCTGGGCCTAACTCTGATCTCTCGCCTACTTCATCCCAATGAATAGGCGATCTACACTTCCTTCCATACAGTGCTTCATAGGGAGCCATACCTATAGACGGCTGGAAGCTGTTGTTATAGGTAAAATCCACTAATGGCAACTTCGATTCCCAGATCCCTGAGAAATCGATGACACAAGCACGGAGAAGATCCTCCAAGATCTGAATAACTCTCTCTGATTGACCATCTGTTTGAGGGTGAAAAGTTGTGCTAAACAACAACTTCGTACCCATCGCTGAATGCAGACTCTTCCAAAATGAGAAAGTGAATCTCGGATCTTTGTCAGAAACAATAGAGACTGGGATACCGTGTAATCGGACTATCTCACGGATATATAACTCGGCATACTGAATCATGTAGAAAGTCGTCTTAATAGGCAAGAAATGCGCTGACTTGGTAAGACGATCAACAATCACCCATATATCATTCGAACCTCTAGCCCACTTTGGTAAACCAACCACGAAATCCGTGTTAATGTTCTCCCACTTCAACTCGGGAATGGGAAGTGGCTTGAGTAAGCCGGCTGGTATCTGATGTTCAGCTTTTACAGGCTGACAAGTCATACACTCGGATACAAATCTCCGGATCTCTCTCTTCATACCAGGCCAACAATATAACATCTGCAGATCCTTTTACATCTTCGTACTCCCAGGATGAATAGAGTACGGGGATATATGGGCCTCAATTAATATGTCTGTTCGAATAGAATCGCTACTAGGAACACATATCCTATCTCGATAACGAACAATGCCATCTCTCACTGTGTACAAAATACTGCCCTTCGCCTCATCTCTCTGCCTCCACTTCGGCAACTGCTCATCAGATGACTGGCCGCTGCGAATACGGTCTAATAAAGAAGACTTAATCGTCAAGGTAGATAGACGGGGAACTCTACCTCGAGTATAAATTTCTAGATCAAACCTCTGAATCTCACTCTGAAGAGGCCTTTGAACTGTCAAATGAGCCATCACTGCGACTTTCCGGCTCAAAGCATCCGCTACTACATTAGCTTTACCAGGATTGTAGCTAATGTCACAGTCATAATCCTTGACTAACTCCAACCAATGCCTCTGACGCATATTAAAGTCTTTCTGCGTAAAGAAGTGCTTGAGCCTCTTGTGGTCGGTAAAGATCTGACACTTCTTTCCGTATAGATAATGCCTCCAAATCTTCAAGGCAAATACTACAGCAGCTATCTCAAGATCATGAGTAGGGTAGTTCTACTCGTGGATCTTCAACTAACGAGAAGCATACGCTATTACTTTCCCATGCTGCATCAACACTGTGCCTAGACCGAAATTCGAAGCATCGGTATACAATACAAAATCTCCGGGCCCAGAAGGCATGGACAAGATCGACGCTGAAATAAGAGCTTGCTTCAAAGAATCGAAGCTCTTCCGGCACTCATTGCTCCACACGTACATAGCATTCTTCTTAGTCAATGACGTGAGTGGAACTGCGATAGAGGAGAAACCCTGAATAAACTTCCGATAGTATCCTGCTAGACCAAGGAAACTACGGATCTCTGATGCACTCTGCGGCACCTCCAAATCTCTGACTGTCGCAACCTTCGCTGGGTCTACCTCAATGCCACTGCTAGATATGATGTGGCCTAGGAACGTCACTTTCTCTAACCAGAACTCGCACTTGCTTAACTTAGCGAACAGCTTGTGCCTCTGCAATGTCTGCAATACTGCGGTCAGATGCCTGTCGTGATCCTCTTGACTCTTTGAGTAGAAGAGAATGTCGTCTATGAATACAATGACGAACTGATCAAGATACGGCTAAAATACACGATTCATGAGATCCATGAAGATCGCCGGGGCCTTCGTCAGACCGAACGTCATCACAAGGAACTCGAAGTGCCCATAACGAGTCCTAAAAGCAGTCTTAAAAGTATCGGCGTCTTTCACCCTCAACTGATGATATCCGGAACGCAGATCTATCTTGGAGAATACTGAGGCTCCCTGCAACTGATCAAACAAATCCTCGATCCTCGGAAGTGGGTATTTATTATTCACTGTAACCCTGTTCAACTCCCGGTAGTCAATGCAAAGCCTCATAGATCAGTCTTTCTTCTTCACGAATAAGATAGGCGCGCCCCATGGAGAGAAACTCGGGCGAATAAACTCCTTGTCAAGAAGCTCCTGAATGTGTTTCTTGAGCTCAACCATCTCTGACGGTGCTAATCTGTATGGAGCCTTAGAGATAGGCACGGTACCTGGCATAAGATCGATCGAAAAATCAACCTCTCGTACCGGTGGTCTACCAGAGACGTCATCGGGAAAAACGTCTGAAAAGTCCCTGACAACTGGGACATCTGCAACTGACTGGATGGGGACCTCGGGAATAGATATAATGGTCGCAATGAATGCTCAACAACCCCTATGCATGAGCTTCCTAGCCTGAAAACAAGATATCATGATAGGCAAATTAAAGTAACTGTCAGGCTCAAATAGAAACTGCTCCCTTCCAAGCGGTCGGATTAGAACAGATCTTCGCTGAAAATCAATAAGTACTCTGTTCTTGTGCAGCCAATCCATCCCAAGGATAATATCAAACTCTGGCATTGGCAGCACGATCAAATCCGCATAGACAAGATTTCCATGAAGCTCGAGGTCTATGTCTCGTACTACGCTAGTCGCTGCCATCTACTCGCCAGATGGAATAACCACAGAATACGCCACATCCAATCCAATCGTCTTGCCCTTGATGGAATTCGCAAAGGTCTCAGATATGAATGAATGAGCGGCCCCTGAATCAATCAAGGCGTTCGTAGAAGCTCCGCCTATAAATATTCTTCCTGAAAGGTTGGAACATATATCTAAATCCAATAATTTACCAGAATTAATCCTATAGACGTGCAAAGGTCAAAGTTCTTCTAACTTAGATTCTCAAAATGACCTGAATAGAACATGCAATCTTATCACAATTTCTAAGTTCAAATCTTATAACCCAATAATTCAAAGAAATTAATCCCAAAATGCTGAATTTAATATGCTAAAATTTTCCCAAATATAAACTTAAAGATTTAAGATACCTGTCAAGAGCATAGTCCCTGGGTTCGCCTCCGCTGTATGGAGTGCAAACACTCTGCCCTGAGTAGACAATGTCCCTTGAGGACAATCCTTCAGCAAATGGCCAGTACCGCCACACTTGAAACACTTCCCAGAGCCATACATGCAAACTCCGGTATGGCGGCGTGTACACCTGGCACAGACCGGGTACTCCTGCATCCTCGGGACCACACGTCCCTGTTGCTGCTGCTGCCCTCTGCTCCTCGATGGGCCATGGAAAGGCCTCTTATGCTGCTGCTGCTGAGGAGGGCGGTGGGGCGCATGAAATGGCCGCTTACCCTGGTGGTCATTCTCGATATCTCTCTGATCCCGCTCTGCAGTAAGAGCTCTAGAGATGGCGACCACAAATGTCGTAGGGCCAGCAACCCTAACATCACGGCACAAGATCAACCGCAATCCATCCATGAAGTGCCTAAGCCTGACACCCTCGTCGTTCGCGATCAGGGGTACAAAGTGAAAACCCCTCTCGAACTTACGGATAAACTCCGTAACAGTCATGTCACCCTGTCTCAGGGTCATAAACTCCCTGGTCAACCTCAAACGAACGTCATCAGTAAAATACTTAGAGAATAATACCTCTCTAAAGCGCATCCAACTGAGAGTAGCTAGATCCAGAGCTACAGATGCGCCCTCCCACCATAGACGGGCGTCTCCTCCAAAAAGATAGGTCGCACAGCAGACCCTTTCAACATCCTTCGGCTCCATAAATCTGAAAGTAACCTCTAGGGGCTTAATCCATCCTTCAGAAACCATGGGATCAGACGTCCCAGTGAACTCCTTCGGGTTCATACTCATGAACCGCTCACATATAGCCTCGGGTCTAGGCGGCCTAGCTACCACTGCAGCATTGTTCCCCGCGAAATGTGCGAGGAACTGAGTCATTCCCGCCATCATCTGGGTATGCATATCAGGTGGTGGAGGAGGTGGCGTTGGACCTCTATCCTCATAACGGTTCTGAGTCTCATCAGCCTCGCTTTCAGCACCCCTCGGGCGGTCAATAACTCGTCTAGGAGGCATACTGTACCATGTAAAATTCTTACGTAACCAACATGCAATATTTCTACTATTTTTCTTGAAATTTAAATATATATTTGGTAAAACATAATCTTGACATAAAATATTTTTCATGATAACATGCTTATAAAATAATTCCTGAGAACATGCTGGTAAACTATTTCATGCTCAAAAAAATGTAATACGTGAAAGAGGACTTACAGACTGAAGACGTGACTTCGTGAGCTTCTCGAGATCAGTAGTAAGTACAACCCTTTACAAGAAACATCGGTCTGATGCCTTTTGTGATGACCCGTATTTCGTATTAATAATTCTAACTGTGATGACCCGTATTTCGTAATCATAATTTTGCGGAATTATTAAAAATTTTCTCTTTAAAGAAATAAACTTGCAACGTATAAAAACTTTCGTAAAATAACCCAACGGTTTAACATAAACATAGCAGAGGAAACTGAATAATGTTTTAAACAATAACTTAAAATATATAAAAGTTATAACAAGAGTTTGAACATAAAACTGAATAACTAAACATGAGGTCCTTGGGTTCGTACTACCGCCGATCCGAGCTAACTCACTGGTCCCCGCCCTCAGCCTCTGCATCGTTAGTACCTACATCAATCAAGTCTAGTGAGTCTAAAGACTCAGCATGCATATATCGTGAATAACAAGTAAATATATCATAAAATCTCATGCCATGTAAAGATATCATATCGTAAGGCGTAACGTGAAAAATCGTGTCATGAATAATTATAAATACGTGCATAACTGAAAAATCGTACGTAAAATGTTTACTTGATAGAGCCCTACCATAAAATAGCATATCATAATTTTCTGTTGAGATGATGTTCTACGCAAGTGGCCCATAACGTAACATAACATAACATGCTCGTCTGGTCTGACTAAACCACAGTATACTGGGTGGTAGAGATCATCACAGCCCTTGGACTGGATACCCGTACCCGTACATAAACATAAACCGATCGTAGGTCACCGGGTGAAGTAATAATCCCATAAGCTGCAATCCCATAAGCGTGAAGTGGCAACAAGACATATCGCATATATCTCAAAAATAAACTTTTATATTTTTATGCACGTAATATAATTAAATTCCTGTGTTATTTTACCAATTGGGTTGGATCGTTCCCAGGCTCGCTGGGACCTAATTCTAACATGAGAACCATGAAAATAAACTTAACTTGACCAACATATCATAACCAAACCGAAAACGAGACAATTACGCCCAACAACTTAGTATCTAACCATGACTCCGTACCAACCCGAACCAACATCGAACCATCGTTTAGTCATGATTAAAATATGCCTAAAATACTGTAAAATAAATACCAAGGGCTGTAATACACTAAAATTTGTGCATGGAGGCCAAAATCATGAAACGCTCTTTCGAGAGTCACTTTGGCACATCGCACCGTAAATTCTCGTACGACCTCTAAGCTTAACCAATTCATGAACGGCAAAAACATGACCTTCCTAACTCAATGAGGTACTGTCAAGTCCAAGGCCATAGGCTAAAAGCAAACCAAGAACTCGAAACACACCTCTGAACCGAAGCTCAAAGCTGCTGCCAAAAATTCCAGCAGCAGTAACTATGCTTGCATTGCTTCGTTTACGAGGCTATTGGCCATTGGGGCTTGAAACACCAACCAAAGCCTCTTCCCAACATCCTAAGGTATGGTTTGAACCATGGATAAGGGCCCTAGGCCAACTACAAGCCAAGCCAACACCTACGATGATTCCAAGCTTCACCCGAGAACTCACATGGCACGCGTGGGGGTGTTGCTTGTTTTTGCTGTCATGGATCATTCCAGTAGCCATGTGATTGACCATAACATGATCTAGACAACATGATGCATTGTGTGAACAATGGCTAAGGGCTAAAAAGCCAACCAAGATCCACACCAACCTCAAAGAACCGAACCAACTCACACGAAAAGAAAAAAAACCGAAGGGGGTGCTTGTCTTGTTTCTGTCCGAACGACTTGGGACATTGCTCAAGCCACTTAGGGCCGACTTAACCACGTCCTATACTTGCTAGGGGAGGGTCCTAGCCATGGCTGCTGGCCCTAGGCCAGCCATGGCTCGAACACCATCCTACGCAAGCCAATGACAGCAAATGACATACGAATATGACACTTGTTTCTTGCGTACCGAGTTGGGCACCTAACTTACGGGTTTGGGGCTTGAACCCTTGATCAAACTTGACCCTAACACACCCGAGGACATGACCATAAGCATCCTTGGGAGCCTAGGAATCGAGCCACCCTGTACATCAACAAAAACAACAAACCGTGAGGGCATAGGTGGCAGCCGAAAATCTGCACTATGTTATTTCGAAAATGCTAACATGATTTCGGTTTTTGCTTCAAGTTTCATGCACATATGATGTTTTAAAATAATAATATGACTTGATTGAAGAGAAAAGAATGATAGAAACATGCTTTAAGTTGTTTTTACAATAAACAACACGATACGTCGGACCAGGAGACACGGGAACGGAAATAAAGAAACCTTGTTATTGTTGTTGTCTTGGCCAAGAATGGGAGCTACTAAATCTCTATAATTTCGTAATAGGTGGAGTGAAGAAGGTGGTGAAGGCTTGTGATCAAATAAGGTGGTGCATGGAGGAGTAAATGATGTCAAGTTGGGGGGAAACATGCATGATGAATGAGTGGCCTTTGTTTTGTTGTTGGGGGAGTTAAATGGTGTCAAGTTGGGATTGTGTGGAGTGGAATTGACCGAGAGTTGTCTTTCCAATTGGTGTAGGATTTTTTTAAGTTTTGCTAAGTAGAATCCTAGGTTAGATAAGCTTGATTAAAATGTTAATTAAGCATAATCTTGATGAATTAAGAAGCCTACAATTAAATTGGTGATTAATTAATTAAAGTAGACTTAAATCAACTTGATTTCATTAAAATAAATTATTTCTTAGCTCGGAATAAATTTAGGAATATTTTTGGATCATAAAATTCATCTTCGATTTTCTATCTCCGGTCCGGTCTCGCGTATATATCTAAAAAGCTAAAATTTGAAATACGCAATTTAAAAATCCTTAAAAATTACGTAAATGATTTAAATGCAATTAAATCAACAATTTCTTAAAATAATAAACATTTAAAAATAAATAATAGAAATTATGCACATATATACGCATATTGATTTTTTTTTTCGGGTACTACACCTTTGATCTTTAAAACTCACGATACGGTGAATATCGAAGCGACACGGTGCGAGAAATGATTCGGGCGACTTGAGGCACAATTTTTGCTGTTAAATCAACAAAGGATTGCTGAAGAAAATTTGGAGAGGGAGATGGTGATATGGAGGCTGCTGAAAGAGAGTTTCAATAACTCTTCTCTTCTCCTCTCACCATAATAAATTAAAGGAATGAAATGTGTGGGTGTGTGTATACGTGAATATATGTGTGTGGTGTGTGGGGTGTGTGTGTGGTGTGTTTGCATCCACATAATTTGTAAGTATAAGGTGTGTGTGTGTGTTTTAATTAGGGAAAAATTTGTTTAATTAATTAATTAATCATGCCAATTAAAATATTAAGCCAACTATCAAGTTAATAAAATTCTAATCCCATAATAAATTTACTAAAATCCCCTAATTAAAATAAAATACACAATTTATAAACTTTAAAAGATTAAAATCTTAAAATCACTTAATAAATTAAATTAGGCTTCTAAAAGAAATTTGCTAAAAACTTAATAAATCATTTAAAATACCCCAATCCTAACTTAAAATAAAATACCACATTTTCAAATTGCCAAAATCTTCGCCGGTCTCTTTCCTCGATCCCGCATCGAATATTCGCCTGAAACATAAACTCGAGAAAACATTTTAACGTGCATCAAATAAACATAAATAATTAAAATAATGAAATTTCATAAATCATGCATCTCTAAAATCATTTTAAACTTAAATAATTAATTTAAAAAATTAAATAAATGCACGGGTTTTATGTATACTGATTTTGGGCTCTACACAAAGAATCTTGAGGAACATTGTGTGTATAAGAAGGTTAGTGGGAGTGCTGTGACACTCTTGATGCTTTATGTTGATGAGATTGTACTAATTGGGAATGATGTAGGAATGTTGCAATCAACTAAAATATGGTTAGCGAGTAAGTTCTCGATGCAGGACTTGGGTGAAGCATCTTTCGTATTGGGAATACAAATCAATAGAGATAGATCAAGAAGATTGCTTGGTCTCACCCAGTCCACATACATTGATACCATCGTGAAGCGGTTCTCGATGGATGAGTCCAAGAGAGGACATCTACCAATGTGTCATGGCATGTCCCTATCAAAGTCTATGTCTTCCAAGACTGATGCAGAGATAGCGGCGATGGCAATCATTCCATTTGCATCTGCAATTCGTGGTATCATGTATGGGATGATATCTACACGTCTTGAAGTGGCTTTTGCACTAAGTGTAGTGAGTAGATATCAATCAAACCCTGGTCCTCCACACTGGAAAGCTGTGAAAGACATCCTCAAGTATTTGAGAAGGACCAATAAGTTGTTCTTGGTCTATGGGGGTGGAAAACTGAAATTGGAAAGCTATAAAGACTCTAGCTTCCAAAGCGATATCGATGACTCGAAGTCAACCTCTGGGTTCGTATTCATGCTCAATTGTGCTGCTGTCTCTTGGAAGAGTTCCAAGCAAGACAGTACTGCGGATTCCACCACTGAGGCCCAATACATTGCTGCATCAGCTGCAGCAAAGGAGGCTGTTTGGATAAGGAATTTCGTCCAAGAGTTGGGCGTCATTCCTAATGGAGTTGATCTTGTCCTGGTGTTTTGTGACAAAACGGGAGCCATAGCTCAAGCAAAAGAGCCAAGGTCTCATCAAAAATCCAAACATGTATTGAGAAAGTACCACATCCTCCGAGAGATTGTGGAAAGAGGAGAAGTGTCGATTGACAAAGTCGGCTCCACAGATAATGTTGTTGATCCACTAACTAAGCCTTTACCTGTGTGGGGACCCGAACCTAATTCGTCTTTGTAAAGGCCCGTATTTTGTATTCACATTTTAGCGGAATTATTAAAATTTTTTTAAATAAAAAATTATCTTGCTTCATTTATAAAATAAACATGTAAATAATTTTAGCTTTAAAATAACAGCGGAAGTCAACATTGTATTTCCAACAACAACTTAAAATAATCCAACATAATAAAATTTAGTTTGAACGCTAAAAGGGGCATAAACTAAAACATGAGGTCCTCAGGTTTACTACTGCTGCCCCAAAATAGCTCACCGGTCTCCGCCCGCAGTCTCGACCTCATAAATACCTACAACAATCAAGTCTAGTGAGTCTAAATACTCAACATGTATATATCGTGAATAACAAGTAAATATATCATAAAATCGCCTGCAACGTAAAATATGGTATCGTAAAGCGCATGGTGAAAATCGTATCATGAATAATTATAACTACGTGCATATCTGGAAATCATACGTAAAAGCTTTGCTCAATAGAGCTCTATCATATCATATGATAATTTTCTGGTAGAGATAATGTTTCTAAGCAAGTGGCCCATAACATAACGTGGGTGCCTGATCAAACTAAACCACAGTATACTGGGCGGTAGAGATCACCACAGCCCTTAGACTGGATATCCGTACCCATACATAATCGTAAACCGGTCGTAAGTCACCGGGTGGACAGGTCCTCGGTTGCGCCTACCGACTTCCAAACCTATAAACATAAAGTGGCCACAAGACATATCGCATATATCTCAAAAATAAACATTTTATATTTTTATGCACGTAATATAATTATAATCTTATTTTTACCGGTTGTGTTGGATCGCTTCCAGGCTTGCTGCAACCTAATTCTATTATTTGACACATGTTAATATTCTTATCTTGACCAAAACTTAACAATAGAACCAAAAACGAGACCATTATGACCAACAACTTAATTTTTCAATCATGGCTTCGTACCAAACCAAACCAACATTAAATCGACGTTTAACCATGATTAAAATTACCCCTAACATACTGAAAAATACTCATGAGGACTAGAAAACACGAAAATTGGTGAATGGAGGCCAAAATCATGAAACGCTCTTTCGAGAGTCACTTTGGCACATTGCACCGTAAATTCTCATACCAACTCTAAACTTAACCGAATCGCGAATGGCCAAAAACTTGACTTTCCTAACTCATTGAGGTACTGTCCAGTCCAAGGCCATGGGATAAAAGCCAACCATGTACTCAAAAAAGCACCAAAACCTAAACTGAAAGTTTCTGTCAAAATACAACAGTAGCAGCTTGTGTGTTTGTGGTGTAAACTCTGAAATTTATGTACCATTGGCTTGAACACCCGACCAAGGACTCTTACCAACATCCTAAGGCATGGCTCGGACCATGGCTAAGGGCTAAAAGCCAGCCACAACCCAATCAATCACCTTGGACAGTATCAAGCTTCTACCGAGCACACCCATTCTGTGCAGTGGGATGTATTGCATTGTTTTGTCATCTTAGATCATTCCAGTGGCTACGTGATCAACCGTTGCTCGATCTTGACATAATGAAGTGTTGTATGAACTATGGCTATGGGCTAGAAGCCAACCACAAACCACACAACACTCCAAAACCGAAGCTCACTCCTACAGATTTCAGAAAATTTCAAAACCGAGGGACATTTGCCATGTAAATGTAAAAATCCGATGAAGCCGTGAACCAAACCTTGAAAGGGTGATTTGGTCACGTCCTAGACATGATAAGGGAGGGTTCTAACCATGGATACAGTCCCTAGGACAGCCAAGTTTCGAACACACACCTTAACCACTCAATGACAAAAATCGTGACCCATTTCTACAGCTTATGGAAAATAGTTGCTGTCATGCTCTTGTTTGAAATGTATGGACTCAAACCAATGAACCAACAACATCCTAACGAACTCTAATTCATGCCTAAATGAAGCCTTGAGTGCCTGGAACCGAACAACATCTTGTAAGCAACAAAATTCAGCAAAACCGTGAAGTCAAGAACAAAAAGCCGTGAGTGCTTTGTGCGGGTTCATTACAATGTTGCTGATATATTTCGTGTTGTCTCATAAATCATGATCATATACTGCTTTAAAATATCTAATATGGCTTGATTGAGGAGCAAAGGAACAAAATATGCATGCCTGGAATTGTTTTGACAAAAAAAACAAATCAACACGACGAATACGAGCGGCGGAACGGAGTTGGGTTTCTTCTTTGTTTCTGTTTCTGTTTTCCCGATTTTATCAGCTGCTTTCTTCTGATAATTTCGGGCATATGAATGTAGGATATGCAGGTAAGGAAGATAAATGTTATAAGTGGTATTAAAGGTGCCATAACATACATTAAAATGGGATTTACAAGTGAAGGAGTTGAATGGTTTTTGAATTGCTTTTTGATTCCCTTGCTGCCGATTCCTTTTATTTATTTTGCTGCATATTTTCGATGATTTGCTTAGTAATTAGTTGGGGAGAAATGAGGTGTAATATTGTGTTTGAATTACTACTAATTAGTGAATTAAAAATGGGAAATGAATACTCCATGAAGTGTAATTAGGAGTGGTTTGAATGGAAAGTTATCAACCTTTGAAAAATTTTAATGTTGGACCCAAAATTATTACTAATTTGCATGGTATATTTTTATTAAATCTTGCATTTTAATTGTTTATGATTTTAAACTTCCATTATATATATTTTAATGCAATAACAAATTTGTTTAGTTTAGAATCTTGCATGGCATACGTGACCTCAAATTTAAATATTTAAATGCTATGTTTAATTTCTTGAATATATTATACCTAGATTAATTCATCCTCATTTGTTTACACCTTTTAATTTAAGCTTTAATTAAATATTAATTCAAAAGACTTATTTAATTTCTCATCTCTAATTAATTTAATAAAATTCATATTTTAGCGGAATTATTAAATTTTTTTAAATAAATAATTATCTTGCTTCATTTATAAAATAAACATGTAAATAATTTTAGCTTTAAAATAACAGCGGAAGTCAACACTGTATTTCCAACAACAACTTAAAATAATCCAACATAATAAAATTTAGTTTGAACGCTAAAAGGTGCATAAACTAAAACATGAGGTCCTCGGGTTTACTACTGCTGCCCCAAAATAGCTCACTGGTCTCCCCGCCCGCAGTCTCGACCTCATCAATACCTACAACAATCAAGTCCAGTGAGTCTAAAGACTCAACATGTATATATCGTGAATAACAAGTAAATATATCATAAAATCGCCTGCAACGTAAAAATATGGTATCGTAAAGCGCAGGGTGAAAATCGTATCAGGAATAATTATAACTACGTGCATATCTGAAAATCATACGTAAAAGCTTTGCTCAATAGAGCTCTGTCATATCATATCATAATTTTCTGGTAGAGATAATGTTTCTAACCAAGTGGCCCATAACATAACGTGAGTGCCTGATCAGACTAAAGCACAGTATACTGGGTGGTAGAGATCACCACAGCCCTTAGACTGGATATCCGTACCCATACATAATCGTAAAGCGGTCGTAAGTCACCGGGTGGAGAGGTCCTCGGTTGCGCCTACCGACTTCCAAACCCAAAAGCATAAGGTGGCCACAAGACATATCGCATATATTTCAAAAATAAACATTTTATATTTTTATGGACGTAATATAATTATAACCTTATTTTTACCGGATGAGTTGGATCGCTCCCAGGCTTGCTGCAACGTAATTCTATTATGTGACACATGCAAATATTCTTATCTTGACCAAAACTTAACAATAGAACAAAAAACGAGACCATTATGACCAACAACTTAATTTTTCAATCATGGCTTCGTACATGTGGGGACCCGAACGCTAATCATTCTCTTAATCATCATTTGGGATAATTTAATCAATTATAATAAACATGGTCTAAATTTTTTTTCTTTTTAAAATACAGTATTACATGCGGAACGTAATGGAATACATCATAATATACATGTCAGTATTAAAGTACAAGTCTTGTACTATATACAATCATTCAAACTAAGATTTAACGACTACAAATCAAGTGTTCAAACCCTATCTCAATCAAGTCCGTAGTCTCCACTCTAATCACGATCTCTCTTCATCTCCTCGACCCTGAACCTATCCCACCTGTTGCCATCCACACATACAAACACGACAACAGCCGGATAACTCCGGTGAGATATATATCCCAGTATAAATCAACGAACATGCATTCATATAACAATGTAAGAGCATGTAACAAATATCAGTGGCATGTATCAAATCTGAAACATAATCAATATGAAATCGTAAATCATTCTCGTGACTCCACGGCTCAGACTAGACTCAATCCTAGTATAGGGATCCCGGTTTCCAGACGTTGGCATTCCTATATCGAACATCAGTAATAGAAGAAACTCCAATTCTATCCACTTCGATATAACCAAACGTCCGGGGTCTTGACCTATCCGTCACAGACTGTGGCACTATCGCCAATTCTCTATCTTGTGACAACATGCAATGTGCCAGTGACGATTCCATCACTATCGGCACTTATGTCACAAGATCACTCGTCTACTACATACTTCTATAAATCAACAGAACAAGCATAACAATTCAAATCATTGCAGTTAATAACAATAAGTATGTGATTTAGGGAAACTCAAGTATATCCTACTCGAGTCGTTCTCCCAGTACCACATTGACTTATACCTTTCTTTCTATAAATCTGATTCTGTCGAAGTCTCGAATTTGAAGTCTGTCAATATTCAATATGGCAATGACAATATCAAGAAATACAATATCAATATACTGCTCAAATCAATACTGAATCTGATCAATCTGAATCTAACTCAAAATCAACGGCATAACGGAATAATCTGAATATCCCCGTCAATACAATATCATAGATATCAATTACCACAACTCATAATCAATAACGATACAATTCTAATATCAACTCTTAATCATATCCAATCAGAAATTCATAACAATTATATACGGTATCCGTTCTTCGATCCTGTTTCGATTAAATGATGTCTAACGTGTCAAGTGAAAGGGGTCGTTTTAGGTGACCGAAATGCACAACGGAAGCAAAAATTTTCGAAAAACACATGAAAGATTTCGGCCACCTTGTACTAGGTGTAGCATATACAAAATCTCAACTTTGTCATACATAGGGTGTTGAGAAAATCGTTACCTATCAACCTCTTGAGGTTGATGATGGCTCCAACTTTGTTGTCAAACAACAAAGCTCTTGAATGGGATGGCAATCTACAAGCTCTCCTCCTTTCCTTCAAGAATTAGGCCCACCACCAACTTTGTAGATCCACCTCACACTTGCACTAGAAAATGTAAGGCTTTTTCAAAGAGAAGTGACTTGTTTCTCCAACAATTGAAAAACACAAAAATGAGAGAAAATTTTGAGAGAGTTCCCTTCAAAAATTTCGGCCAACACATGAATAATGAGAGAGGGAAGACTTGTCTTGGGTGTGGGAAAAGTTGATCCAAAAAAGTTGCATGCCATGCAATATTTTTAATCAAAAGTATTCACACCCCTTCACCTCCCAAGCATGCAAAACCTAGTGGGCTTGTAACATTTACAAAGGGCACATGGGCTTTTTAATTGTCTCAAACATATTTGAGCCCAATTAAACTTTACTTGATTTTACTTAAGCCCACTAGTTAAATAATTATTTTCAATTGGGCTCTACAAGGCCCAATGTTATTTAATTAATTCAACACTTGAATTAATTTAATTATTTGAACTCTACTAGGCCCACTAGTGTTTTATTAATTCAACATTTGAATTAATTTAATTTAGTCCATAATAATGTTCATGAAAATCACAATTTTCAAATACATTATTTACTTGGCCTATTTTTAATTTAGGAACACATTCATAAATTAAAAATTACATTTCTCTCATAGAAGTCATACTTCTATTTTTCTCAATGCTTATAAACCCATTTATAAGCCGTTCAACACATTGAACTATTTTTATTTCTCAACGGGATCTAGAAAGCTAGTACTTGTGTGGCCCTCAATGGTTCATTGATACAACTAGCCGTGGTTTCACATCTCCATGTGATTCGGACTAAACATGTCCTTATATGAGCATACCCCAATTGCTCCATTTTTACTTATCAACTCCTTGATAACAAGAACGTCAGAACTCAAGTCTGATAGTACCCAACCAATCATGTTAAACGCCTAGCAGCATCGCTTACATGATTCCCTAGGTATCAAATGATAGGGCCTGCAAGAACCATTCAATTATGGTTAGCGTACAGTACGGTACCTTCAACTCATATATCTCGACCGATTCGACAACCATTGGTATATCGAGAGTTTTCAATGAATCGATACTATGTGTCATGTCATAGTTGCATCGATGGTGTAATCTATGAAACCCCTTTCATAATTACCACAATACTCTGATCAGAGATTTCAACCTACATACACATGATAACACATAGGATATCCATACCCGAAGGTAAGCGGTGAATCCCCGACTACAATGCATCGACTCCTATATGTTTCGACAGAACACCCAACCTTGCCACCTGATGACCCCATGAGAGTCGGTAAACAAGTCAAAGTGTAATTCTAGCACATAGAGTCTCAATGTTGTCCCGGGTCATAAGGACTAATGGTGTACAACCATAAACTAGGACTTTTCCACTCGATAAGTGAGAACCACTTTGAAATTCCTTTTATGGAGGGTTGTTCAGTGCACTCTACAAGGAGCACCTATCTGCATGCTCGGACATCACAATGTCCCCTACCAATGAAACATGGTACTCATATCGCAGATACTAGTCTCGAACTCGAGCGGCCTATATCCTTCTTAGTGGCGGCTGAATCGACTAGGAACTGTTTAGAATATACAGTATTCCAAATATGAGTTTCATGATACTCATCATATGAGCATCTCATATTCTTTCTACTATTTGTATACTCAAGGACTTTATCTATGCAACTAACATGGGTATACAGATAAAGAAGTGCCAAAATGATAAATTCAAATATTATTAAAATAAAGACTGTTCATACATAGAGTTTAATCATGAACCCTCGGCCAATACTTGGCTCGACGGGCACCTACTCTAACATCAAGAACATCATATATGAATCATATTCGATTCTGGCAATATCATAATTTCAAGACATATCAAAACGTATTAAAACTTACGTCCAGTTGTATCCTGCGTTGATAGAAACATAGTACTGAAGTCGGATTCAAAATCTAACGGGCGGATTTGAATAAAAAGGCGTAAGGATTTTTCACTCTTTCCCACAGAGCTTCTCTCGATTGCTTTGCTGTTGGAATGAAGAAATGAATCCTTTTTCATATACATTGCATGGCCAGCAAACGTGGCATGATTCTTTGCACTGCACGTCTTGCGCATATGCACGACCTGTCTATGCGCATATGCGCGAGACAATATGCCTCGGCGCGTCATTCACACAGCAGCTCGCGCATATGCGCGCCCTCATTTGGCGCATATGCGCGAGGTCCTTTACCATCCTTCACAACTCTCAGGTACCCTCGCGCACATGCGCGGATCCATGTCGCGCATATGCGCGAGGTTCTCTGCCCACTCCGCACATATGCGCCCGGCATGAATGCGCATATGCGCGAGTCCCAATACTCAAACATAATTCAAATCTCCTTTACGCCTATCCCTGTCTAATCCGTTCCATCAATAATCACATCAATTAATCAACAAATCATTTCAGATTAACAACACCGTAAATCTCGGGCATTACTGTACCAAACCGAACCAACATTAAACCGACGTTTACCCATGATTAAAATTACCCCTAAAATACTGAAAAATACTCATGAGGACTGGAAAACACGAAAATTGGTGAATGGAGGCCAAAATCATGAAACGCTCTTTCGAGAGTCACTTTGGCACATTGCACCGTAAATTCTCGTACGACCTCTAAACTTAACCGAATCGCAAACGGCCAAAAATATGACTTTTCTAACTCATTGAGGTACTGTCCAGTCCAAGGCCCTTGGCTAAAAGCAAACCAAGAACTCAAACAAGCACTAAAACCGAAACTGAAAGTTGTTGTCAAAATACAGCAGTAGGAGCTTGTGTGTTTGTGGTGTAAACACTGAAATTTAATGACCATTGGCTTGAACGCCCGACCAAGGACTCTTACCAACATCCTAAGGCATGGCTTGGACCATGGCTAAGGGCTAAAAGCCAGCCACAACCCAATCAATCACCTTGGACAGTATCAAGCTTCTACCGAGCACACCCATTCTGTGCAGTGGGATGTATTGCATTGTTTTGTCATCTTAGATCGTTCCATTGGCTATGTGATCAACCGTGGCTCGATCTTGACATAATGAAGTGTTGTATTAACCATGGCTATGGGCTAGAAGCCAACCACAAACCACACAACACTCCAAAACCGAAGCTCACTCCTACATGTTTCAGAAATTTCAAAACCGAGGGACATTTGCCATGTAAATGTAAAAATCTGATGAAGCCATGAACCAAACATTGAAAGGGTGATATGGTCACGTCCTAGACATGATAAGGGAGGGTTCGAACCATGGCTACAGTCCCTAGGAAAGCCATGATTCGAACACACACCTTAACCACTCAATGACAAAAATCGTGACCCATTTCTGCAGTTTATGGAAAATAGTTGCTGTCATGCTCTTGTTTGAAATGTATGGACTCAAACCAATGAACCAACAACATCCTAACGCACTCTAATTCATGCCTAAATGCAGCCTTGAGTGCCTGGAACCAAACAACATCCCGTAAGCAACAAAATTCAGCAAAACCGTGAAGTTAAGAACAAAAAGCCGTGAGTGCTTTGTGCGGGTTCATTACAATGTTGCTGACATATTTCGTGTTGTCTCATAAATCTTGATCATATACTGCTTTAAAATATCTAATATGGCTTGATTGAGGAGCAAAGGAACAAAATATACATGCCGGGAATTTGTTTTGACAAAAAAACAAATCAACACGACGAATACAAGCGGCGGAACGGAGTTGGGTTTCTTCTTTGTTTTTGTTGCTGTTTTCCTGATTTTATCAGCTAATTTATTCTGATAATATCGGGCATATGAATGTAGGATATGTAGGTAAGGAAGATAAATGTTATAAGTGGTGTTAAAGGTGCCATAACATACATTAAAATGGGAGTTACAAGTGAAGGAGTTGAATGGTTTTTGAATTGCTTTTTGATTCCCTTGCTGCCGATTCCTTTTATTTATTTTGCTGCATATTTTCAATGATTTGCTTAGTAATTAGTTGGGGAGAAATGAGGTGTAATATTGTGTTTGAATTACTACTAATTAGTGAATTAAAAATGGGAAATGAATACTCCATGAAGTGTAATTAGGAGTGGTTTGAATGGAAAGTTATCAACTTTTGAAATATTTTAATGTTGGACCCAAAATTATTACTAATTTGCATGGTATATTTTTATTAAATCTTGCATTTTAATTGTTTAAGATTTTAAACTTCCATTATATATATTTTAATGCATTAAAAAATTTGTTTAGCTTAGAATCTTTCTTAGAATCTTGCATGGCATACGTGACCTCAAATTTAAATATTCAAATGCTATGTTTAATTTCTTGAATATATTATACCTAGATTAATTCATCCTCATTTGTTTACACCTTTTAATTTAAGCTTTAATTAAATATTAATTCAAAAGAACTTATTTAATTTCTTAATTCTAATTAATTTAATAAATCATATAACATCTATTTCTTTAAATTAAATTATTACTTGAATTAAATTAAATTTAGGAATATCTTTCTTATTATTAGTCTTATCTCTAATCTCCAAA
Source organism: Primulina tabacum (assembly GCF_025594145.1). Taxonomy (NCBI): domain Eukaryota; kingdom Viridiplantae; phylum Streptophyta; class Magnoliopsida; order Lamiales; family Gesneriaceae; genus Primulina; species Primulina tabacum. Next base: position 11,169,829 of record NC_134562.1, read on the forward strand.
CTCCGGTCCGGCCTCGCGTATTTATCCTGAAAAGATAAAACTAAACATCTACTTTTAAAATAAATAATCATGACTTAGAAATTATAAAAATTGAATTAAACACTTCATATATTTATAAAATTTTATAATAGCAATTATGCATGACTTATACGTGTATTTCATATTCATATTTTAGCGGAATTATTAAAAGTTTTTTAAATAAATAATTATCTTGCTTCATTTATAAATAAACATGTAAAAAATTTTAGCTTTAAAATAACAGCGGAAGTCAACATTGTATTTCCAACAACAACTTAAAATAATCCAACATAATAAAATTTAGTTTGAACGCTAAAAGGTGCATAAACTAAAACATGAGGTCTTCAGGTTTACTACTGCTGCCTCAAAATAGCTCACTGGTCTCCGCCCGCAGTCTTGACCTCATCAATACCTACAACAATCAAGTCTAGTGGGTATAAAGACTCAACATGTATATATCGTGAATAACAAGTAAATATATTATAAAATCGCCTGCAACGTAAAAATATGGTATCGTAAAGCGCATGGTGAAAATCGTATCATGAATAATTATAACTACGTGCATATCTGAAAATCATACGTAAAAGCTTTGCTCAATAGAGCTCTGTCATATCATATCATAATTTTCTGGTAGAGATATTGTTTCTAAGCAAGTGACCCATAACATAACGTGAGTGCCTGATCAGACTAAACCACAGTATACTGGGCGGTAGAGATCACCACAGCCCTTAGACTGGATATCCATACCCATACATAATCGTAAACCGGTGATTTTAGTCACCGGGTGGAGAGGTCCTCAGTTGCGTCTTCCGACTTCCAAACCCATAAACATAAGGTGGCCACAAAACATATCGCATATCTCTCAAAAATAAACATTTTATATTTTTATGCACGTAATATAATTATAACCTTATTTTTACCGGATGAGTTGGATCGCTCCCAGGCTTGCTGCAACCTAATTCTATTATAAGAAACATGCAAATATTCTTATCTTGACTAAAACTTAACAATAGAACCAAAAACGAGAGCATTATGACCAACAACTTAATTTTTCAATCATGGCTTCGTACCAAACCGAACCAACATTAAACTAACGTTTAACCATGATTAAAATTACCCCTAACATGCTGAAAATATTCATGAGGACTGGAAAACACGAAAATTGGTGAATGGAGGCCAAAATCATGAAACGCTCTTTCGAGAGTCACTTTGGCACATTGCACCGTAAATTCTCGTACGACCTCTAAACTTAACCGAATCGCAAACGGCAAAAACATGACTTTCCTAACTCATTGAGGTACTGTTCAGTCCAAGGCCATTGGCTAAAAGTCAAACAAGAACTCAAACAAGTACCAAAACCGAAACTGAAAGTTGCTGTCAAAATACAGCAGTAGCAGCTTGGGTGTTTGTGGTGTAAACTCTGAAATTTAATGACCATTGGCTTGAACCCCCCGACCAAGGACTCTTACCAACATCCTAAGGCATGGCTTGGACCATGGCTAAGGGCTAAAAGCCAGCCACAACCCAATCAATCACCTTGGACAGTATCAAGCTTCTACCGAGCACACCCATTCTGTGTAGTGGGAGGTATTGCATTGTTTTGTCATCTTAGATCATTCCAGTGGCTACGTGATCAACCGTTGCTCGATCTTGACATAATGAAGTGTTGTATGAACTATGGCTATGGGCTAGAAGCCAACCACAAACCCCACAACACTCCAAAACCGAAGCTCACTCCTACAGATTTCAGAAATTTCAAAACCGAGGGACATTTGCCATGTAAATGTAAAAATCTGATGAAGCCGTGAACCAAACCTTGAAAGGGTGATTTGGTCACGTCCTAGACATGATCAGGGAGGGTTCTAACCATGTCTACAGTCCCTAGGACAGCCAAGATTCGAACACACACCTTAACCACTTAATGACAAAAATCGTGACCCATTTCTGCAACTTATGGAAAATAGTTGCTGTCATGCTCTTGTTTGAAATGTATGGACTCAAACCAATGAACCAAAAACATCCTAACGCACTCTAATTCATGCCTAAATCCAGCCTTGAGTTCTTGGAACCAAACAACATCCTGTAAGCAACAAAATTCAGCAAAACCGTGAAGTCAAGAACAAAAAGCCGTGAGTGCTTTGTGCGGGTTCATTACAATGTTGCTGATATATTTCGTGTTGTCTCATAAATCTTGATCATATACTGCTTTAAAATATCTAATATGGCTTGATTGTGGAGCAAAGGAACAAAATATACATGCCTAGAATTTGTTTTGACAAAAAAAACAAATCAACAGGACGAATACGAGCGACGGAACGGAGTTGGGTTTCTTCTTTGTTTTTGTTGCTGTTTTCCCGATTTTATCAACTGCTTTCTTCTGATAATTTCGGGCATATGAATGTAGGATATGTAGGTAAGGAAGATTAATGTTATAGGTGGTGTTAAAGGTGCCATAACATACATTAAAATGGGAGTTACAAGTGAAGGAGTTGAATGGTTTTTGAATTGCTTTTTGATTCCCTTGCTGCCGATTCCTTTTATTTATTTTGCTGCATATTTTCGATGATTTTCTTAGTAATTAGTTGGGGAGAAATGAGGTGTAATATTGTGTTTGAATTACTACTAATTAGTGAATTAAAAATGGGAAATGAATACTCCATGAAGTGTAATTAAGAGTGGTTTGAATGAAAAGTTATCAACCTTTAAAATTTTTTAATGTTGGACCCAAAATTATTACTAATTTGCATGGTATATTTTTATTAAATCTTGCATTTTAATTGTTTAAGATTTTAAACTTCCATTATATATATTTTAATGCAATAACAAATTTGTTTAGCTTAGAATCTTGCTTAGAATCTTGCATGGCATACGTGACCTCAAATTTAAATATTTAAATGCTATGTTTAATTTCTTGAATATATTATACCTAGATTAATTCATCCTCATTTGTTTACACCTTTTAATTTAAGCTTTAATTAAATATTAATTCAAAAGAACTTATTTAATTTCTTATCTCTAATTAATTTATTAAATCATATAACATCCTATTTCTTTAAATTAAATTATTCCTTGACTTAAATTAAATTTAGGAATATCTTTCTTATTATTAGTCTTATCTCTAATCTCCAAACTCAAGTCCGGCCTCGCGTATTTATCCTGAAAAGATAAAACTAAACATCTACTTTTAAAATAAATAATCATGACTTAGAAATTATAAAAATTGAATTAAACACTTCATATATTTATAAAATTTCATAATAGAAATTATGCATGGCTTATACGTAATTTGATTTTTCGGGTTCTACAGTCTTCTTAATCATCATTAGGATCAAATAATTAAACTGGATCTAGATTTTTTTTTTAAAATACATAAGTGCGGAACATATAATCATCAATCTGATATAGACATCTACAGTAAAGTACAAGTCCTGTACAATGTACATTTATTTCAAACTAATGTTCAGTCACTACATCAAGGACTGAAAACCCATCTACTATAAGTCCGGATCTCCACGCTAATCTTGAATCTCTCATCCTCTTCGTGACCTGATCCTGTCCCACCTGTTGTCATGCACACATATAAACACAACAACAGCCGGATAACTTCGGTGAGAAATACATCCCAGTATAAACAATGTATGCATGTAATCATATAAACATATATAAAAGCATGAACAAATATCAATAACATGTATCATAATCTGAAAGACATGAATCGATATAAAGCTGTAAATAAACTCTGAACTCGTCATCTCAGACTCGACTCATCTCTAATCTAGGGATCCCAATCTAACTCAGACTTTGGTATTCTGTATCGAATCTCCGCAATAGAAGTCGATCTACTCCTACGCAACATCGATACACCACAAGTCTAGTGTCTTGGCGGTTCCGCCGAAGACTTGGCAACTCAGCCAATAACAAGGCACATCAGTCCATGACTACGCACATCCGCCCATGACTAGGCATGTCCGCCCATGACTAGGCACATCTGCCCATGACTCTATATATGCTCTGCTATAAATCAATAAACAAAGCATATCAATCTCATTAATTGCAAGCAGCAATGCAATACAATGAAGTATGTGATTTTGGGAAACTCAAGTCAGATCTAACTTGAGTCGTATCTCCCCGGTTCGACATTGATTTATACCTTTCTTTCCTCGGTCTGACGAAGTCGAAGTCTCGAATTCGAAGCCTGTCAATACTCAATCTGGCAATGACAATATCGAGGAGTACAATATCAATATACAACTCAATCAATACTGAACATAATCAGAGCTCAATCAAATTCTGTTTCAACGGCATAACGACACAATCTCAATATACCCAGCAATACAGATATCAACAAATTCCAATATCAACTCATAATCGATAACAAACTCAATCTGATATTAAATCTGTATAAACTCAATCAAATTCAATCTGAAAATGGTAAAAAATTCATACGGTATCCGTTCTTCGATCCGGTTTCGATTATCCGATAACAACAATTCTAGGAACACATAATAACAGTCATATTATGATTCCTTCCATATCATATTTTCAAATCATATCAAAACATAATAAAACTTACGTCCAGTTGAAACTCTCGTCGATAGAAACACGGTACCAAACTCGGATTGCAAATCAGACAGACGGATTTTACGTAATCTTCAATTCTAATACGTGAAGGAACCTGAAGCTTTCCCTAAGATTATTTCGTTTTCTTGCTGAACATTTGACAAAATGAAGACAAATTATATATACCTTGCATGGTAAGGGTCAAATGGCTTCATCTTTGTGCAACACGTCTCGCGCATATGCGCGACCTCCTCCGGCACATATGCGCGAGACACTCTGTCTCGGCATTTTCCATTTCCTCTGCTCGTGCATATGCGCGTCCTCCTCCGGCGCATATGCGCGAGGTTCTCTGCCATACTCACGCATATGCGCGGGTCCTGGTCGCGCATATGCGCGAGGTTCTCTGCCTACCTTGCGCATATGCGCCCTACTGGGTCCCGCATATGCGCGAGGCTCAGTCCTCACACATAACAATTTCCTCTCCGATCTTCCCCGGTCTGATCCTTTCCGTCTATAATCACATCAATTATCACTAAATCATTTCAGATTACAATAACAAAATCTCGGGCATTACATTTCTCCGCCTATAAGATCTGATTTCGTCCCCGAAATCACAGACAATCAAATCAGATATCGAATCAGATATAAGAATAAGATATACAGAAGTTAAATAAAGAGGCTCACATTAGTGAAATAACTCTGGGAATTTCTGTCTCATGTCTGATTCAGTCTCCCAGGTAGCTTCTTCGATGCCATTACGACTCCACTAAACTTTCACAAGCGGAATAGTCTTCGTTCTGAGTTGCTTTTCTTTACGATCAAGAATCTGGATCGGCTTCTGAAAATAACTCAGTGTCTCATCAAGTTCGGCCTCATCTGGCTGAATAATATGAGATGCATCAGGAAGATACTTCCGCAATAAAGATACATGAAAGACATCATGTATTCGAGATAGAGAAGGCGGTAAGGCGAGTCGATAGGCACGATCTCCTATCTTCTCGAGAATCTCATAAGGACCGATGTATCGTGGAGACAACTTCCATTTTTTGCCAAATCTGACAACGCCTCTGAAAGGAGAAATCTTCAGAAATACTAGGTCTCCTGCCTCAAATACCAATGGTCGACGACAAACATTGTCATATTTGGCCTGTCTGTCTTGAGATGTTCTCATTCTCTTCTGAATCAGCTTCACTTTCTCAGTCATATCTCTAATCATGTCAGGCCCAATCTCAGGTACTTCAGAGATATCATCCCAATAAAGAGGGGATCTGCACTTCTTGCCGTACAATACTTCAAATGGAGCCATCTCTATACTCGTCTGATAGCTGTTGTTGTACGAAAACTCACAAAGTGGCAAAGACTCTTGCCAACTAGTGCCAAAATCTAGCACTACAGCTCTCAGCATATCCTCCAATGTCTGGATAGTCCGCTCTTACTGTCCGTCGGTATGTAGGTGATATGCGGTACTCAAGTGCAATTTAGTACCTAGAGCTTGCTACAAACTGTGCCAAAAATGCGAAGTAAACTGGGGGTCATGGTCTGATACAATCGACTTCGGCACTCCATGCAATCTGACAACTTCTCTGACATAAATCTCTGCCATCTGGTCATGTCTGTACGTCATCTTGTACGGAATAAACCATGCAGATTTGGTCAATCTGTCAATCAAAACCCAAATTTCATCACAACCTCGGGAGGATCGCGGTAGCTTCGTCACAAAGTCCATAGAAATGTGATCCCATTTCCATTCATGAATAGACAAGCTGTGTAATAGACCTCTTGGTTTATTTCTTTTGGCTTTCACCTGCTGACAATTAAGATATTTTGATATAAATTCAGCAATATCAACTTTCATCTGTTTCTACCAAAACTATCTTTTTAAATCATTGTACATCTTTCTGCCACTAGGATGAATACTGAATCGACTGCTATGCGCTTATGACAATATCTGTCGTTTCAAATCTGAAACTTCTGGCACAACAAGATGATTATTCACATACAGTACATGATCACGTACCTGATATTCTGATCGATGCCCTGCTCTGACCATCGAAATCGAGTTCTGTACATTCTGATCAACTTTTTGAGCTTCTTTAATTCTCAAAATCAGCTCTGATTCGACTTGAATAGTATACAATCTCAACGGTCTACATTCTGTTTCAAATGCTTATCCAGACAAACAACAATCTTCAATCCAATTTGAAACACCAATCGTCGATAAGGATAAAGAGCATACCTTTCGACTCAGTGCATCAGCTGCTGCATTCGATTCCCCGGATAGTATTTAATCTCACAATCAAAATCTTCCAACAAATCAAGCCATCTTCGTTGTCTCATATTCAATTCAGACTGTGAAAATAGATATTTCAGACTCTTGTGATCAGAATCAATCTCAAACTTCTCACCTTATAGATAGTGTCGCCATATCTTCAGTGCAAATACGATGGCAGCCAATTCAAGATCATGAATTGGGTAGCATGAATTGGGTAGCGAGATTCATGTGGCAACAATTTTCTTGAGGCATAGGCAATAACATGTTCTCGCTACATCAAAACACAACCCAATCCTCTGTGAGAAGCATCGCAATAAACAACGAAATCACCAGTACCTGATGGAATAGTCAACACCGAAGCACTGGTCAATCTCTTCTTCAATTCAAGGAATCTGGATTCACACTCTTCTGACCAAATAAATGGAGTATTATTCTGAGTCAACTGAGTAATATGCTTAGCAATGCTCGAAAAATCTTTAATAAATCGACGGTAGTAGCCTGCTAAACTCATAAAACTGCGTATCTCTGGTACAGATGTCGGTCTAGGCCAACTGATCACAGCCTCAATGTGACACCCTGACCCGTTTAAAAAAATAAAATAAAATCTATAATGCGAAAGCTTTAAAAATAGACTTGGAGGAAAGTATGTACTTTAAAAATTTTTGCAGAGTTTCCCCGTAAAAAGGAACTCACCAACTGTCTCAAGCAATAAAACCAATACAACATACAAATTCCCACAGTATCACATGTGCTACAACAAAAGATATTAACCAACTACAACCATTTCAAAACAAAATACTTTCTTAATCATCCATAGAGAAAATAATCAATAACCCTTCCTCCAAGCTTGGCACATTTCCTTCTTCCATCTCGACACCCCGCCGTATCGATCTCGGTTACCTACATCTGCATCTGCATCTCATGAACATAACTGAAATGAGTTATAAAAACTCAACAAGTAGATCTTTAAATAACAAGTACATATACCATAGTGTAAAGAAGGAAACTGTATCATTTCTTAACCGTAATATGCCATCAATCAATAAAATGCGTATATAACAATTATAAGATGGCATTCCATAGAACAATTCATTTCTTTTCATTTGTATGGCATTGATAGGTCATCCGTCGATGGTATACATGTACGTCTCAGTCAAAATCAGTCACAGTACATGTCATTATGTTGATCAACTTCCGTCACGTGGGTTTAGAATTACCATAGGTAACACCACAATACCATATAACCATCAAGCCACAAAAACATTCATTGAATCATTTTATCAAACATGTGGCGTGCGTGCTAAAGAGTTAGCTCATTTACTTTGCCCTTGGCTTCAATTCCATTTCTTTTCAATATATCAATACATACAATATACGTAATCAATGATTTAAAGTAGCTAAAATCAATGGAATCTTCATTTATCATATACATAGCTCATGAAATGCATTCAAAGGAAGAATCTACTTACAACCAAATAGAGATACACTAGCCTTGGCACTTGGTGATGATTCTACAAGATCAAACCATAATAGAATCCATTAATATCATTTTCTAAAGCTTTCAATCCCCCGTAAGTCGAAAACTTACTGTAGAGGCCCGTATTTCGAATTTGAAAATTTGCGAAATTATTAATAAAATTTATTTTTAAATAAATAACATGCATCATTAATAAAATAAACTGATAAAAAGATTTAATTTTTAAGATAGCAGCGGAAGTAAATATTGTTTTTCAAAACCACAACTTAAAATAATTCAACATGATGAAAAATGAGTTTGAACATAAAATGATAAATAAACTGAAGCATGAGGTCATCGGGTTCCTACTACTGCTGACCCAAGCTAGCTCACTGGTCCCCGCCCTCGGTCCCGACCTCATCAGTACATACAACAACCAAGTCTAGTGAGTTTAAAGACTCAGCATGCATATATCGTGAATAACAAGTAAATATATCATAAAATTTCGCGTAACATAAAAATATTGTATCGTACAACGTAAGGTGAAAATCTTGTCATGGATAATTATAAATACGTGCATATCTGAAAATCATACGTAAAAACTTGCTCGATAGATCTCTGTCCTAACATATCATATCGTAATTTTCTGTAGAGATAATGTTCTACGCAAGTGGTCCATAACATAACATAACGTGGCGCCTGATCAGATTAAACCATAGTATACTGGGCGGTAGAGATCACCACAGCCCTTTGACTGGATGTCTGTATTCACACATAAGCATAAACCGGTCGTAAGTCACCGGATGAAGCAATCCCACAAGCGTAAGGTGGCCACAAGACATATCGCATATATCTCAAAAATAACATTTTTATATAATGCACGTAATATAATTAAAATCCTGTTTTACCGAATGGTGTTGTGGGGACCCGGACGCTAATCATCTTCTTAATCAACTTTGGGATTTAATTATCAATTAAGATACACATGGTCTAAATTTTTTTTTTCTTTTTAAAAACGTAAGTGCGGAACGTAATGGAATTTAACTAATATACATCTCAGTATAAAAGTACAATAATGTACAATACTTATTCAAACTAGTCTAAGGTTCAACTACTAAATTTCAAGTATTAAACCAAGTCTACAATAAGTCCGGAATCACCACTGTAACTCATCTTCTCTCATCATCTTCTTGACCCCAATCCTGCCCCACCTGTTGTCATGCACACATACAAAACAAGACAACAGCCGGATACTCCGGTGAGAATAAATCCCAGTATAAAACATGGTAGACATGCATGTACACAATATAAATCATAAAGCATACTATCATGCATAAAATCAACAGCAATATGTTTCATAGTCTATGAAACTAAATCTAAATAAGCATGCAGTAACAATGAGTTCCATAATCTCTGAAACCAAAATAAAATAAGCATGCAACTCGATTCAATTCATATCTTGACTCAACTCAACTCTAAATCTAGGGATCCCGTTGTGAATACGACGTCACTATCTGTCACCTACCCTCCCAATCGGGGTAATGGTACGTTTTATTCCTAAACTTCGGTCCTGTCTGTATCGAATGTCTACAATCGGAGGAAGTCTGCTCCTATGCGTCGATACCACCGAACGTCTAGTTTGGCAAGTCTGCCAATGACTCCTATCTCAATGCTTGAATATAAATCTATAAACAAGACATAATCATAATCAAATATAAATAACAAATCTAGTATGTGATTTAGGGAAACTCCAACCAAGTCTGATTCGAGTCGTATCTCCCGAATTCACATGAATTATACCTTTCTTGTCGTTGGAATAATTCGAAATCTCGAAGTAGGGATATCGAACCTGTCAATCCAAATCTGAAATGACAATGTTGAGATGCACAATATCAAATCACAACTCAAACTAATACTAGTACGGTTCAATATCAAATCTTGATACAATTCGACGGTATAACGGCATAGTTTCTCGATACCGATCAATTCAAATCTCAACATATACATCCTCAACTCATAGTCAATACCATAACCATTTCAAACTCTGAAAATCTGCATAATCTCATGCACATATATGCTGGAATTTCATAACAACTGTATATGACATCCAATAATCGATCTGTTTACAATTCTACGACGTCTATGATCTCAAGAACATATAATCACAAACATATCTGAATTTCCTCCACATGTCAACTTCAAAACATGCTGAAAAGATATAGAAAGTATACCCTTTTGAAGCCCTTGTCAAGAGGAACAAGAATCTCAACTTGGATTAAAGTTTGGATGGCTAAATCTTGCACAAGCTCAATTCTAAAATGAAAGAAGCCTTTCACCTCTTTTTGTAATAACTCTCGGTTCTCTCCTCAGGAAATGAAGAAGAATGACTCAGCCCAAGTGGATATATATATATGCCATGTGTCAACATAAGAATCAAGGGTGGCTTTCTCGCACAGGGTACCGCGGGTGCGCTCCGTCTAGACCGCGGGTGCGCTTAATCTTCGGCACCACTTTTCATTTTCCAACATTCGACGACCACGGGTGCGGTGTCTTGTGGACCGCAGGTACGGTCTTGGCTTCTGTAAAAACGTTCAACTCTCTGTCCATCTACCGCGGGTGCAGTAGCTTCCTAGCGCGGGTGCGCTCATGCTACTGTAACTCTTCCATATTTCATGAACCATAACCGCGGGTGCGGTCCTTTCCTTACCGCTGGTGCGGTCTATATTTCATGCAACACTTCATAATCTCATTTAGTGCCTCTCATTACATGTCATGCATACTCATATCTTTCGAATATCACATCAATGAAGACTAATAAATCTCAAGCCTTACAGTTGGATCGTTCCCATGCTCGCTGCGACCTAATTCTAACATGAGAACATTCAAATGAACTTCACTTGACCAACACTTCGTAATCGAACACAAAAACAGGGCCAACTACATCAAAGACTTAATTTCTAACCATGACTCCGTACCAACCCGAACCAACATTGAACCATCGTTTAGTCATGGTCAAAATACGCCTAACATGATGAATAAATGCTCCTAAGAATTATAATACTCGAAATTTTGTGAATGGAGGCCAAAATCTTGAAACGCTCTTTCGAGAGTCACTTTGGCACATTGTACCGTAAATTCTCGTACGACCTCTAAACTACACCAAATCACAAACGGCCAAAAACATGACCTTCCTAACTCAATGAGGTACTGTCCAGTCCAAGGTCATAGGCTAAAAGCCAATCGAGGACTCGAAACAAGCCTCTTAACCGAACCCAAGCTGTTGTCCAATTACAGTAGCAGCACTCGTGCTTGCATCGCTTCGTTTACGAGGCTATTGGCCATTGAGACTTGAACCATCAACCAGAGCCTCTTCCCAACATCCTAAGGTGTGGCTTGAAGCATGGCTAAGGGCCCTAGGCTAACCACAATCCAAGTAACACCCAAGACAACGCCACGCTCCACCCGAGGACACCATACTGCACGCGTGGGGTGTCTTGCTTTATGTTGCTGTCATTTACATTCCAGTGGCCATATGATCGACCATGGCATTATCTAGACATCATGAGGTATTGTGTGAACCATGGCTAAGGGCTAGAAGCCAACCAAGATCCACCCAACACCTCAACAGCCGAAGCCAACTCACGCAGGAAATAAAAATCGAAGAGGGCACTTGTGTTGTTTGTTTTAAAAAAAAGGGGACTATGAACCAAGCCATTTAAGGTCATCTTGGTCACGTCCTAGACATGCTAAGGAAGGATTCCAACCATGGTTACAGGCCTTAGACCAACCATGATCCGAACCTTCAACTTAGACAATCCAAACAAGAAATCGAAACTCAAATCTGCACTATGGAGAGTTGCTGTCCATTTCGTTTTGCTGGGGGAAAAGGGACTTAGCCAAAGGACTAACACCTTCCTAACACACTCTATATCATGTCTAGATGCATCCTGGGGCGTATGGAACCGAGCCAACCCCTGAAACTGCAAAAAAAATTCAAAACCGTGAAGGCACAAGTGAGAGCCAAAAATTCTGTGCATGGTTTTCGAAAGTGCTGTCATATTTCGGTTTTATCATGAATCAAGGACATGTAATGGTTTAAAAAAAAAGATATATGACTTGATTGAAGAGCAAAGAAACCATATATACATGCCTGGAAATTTTTGTTTGAAAAGAAAACAAACTATACGACAATGCAGCGCGGCGGAGACGGAGTCCTTTTCTTGTAACGCCCAGACATTCGTATGCATATGATGTAAGGTAATGATTATGATTAAGTATGGTCATTATTCCTTTCATGGTTTATTATGATGATCGTTTGGGGATATGAGATGTAATGGTGATGGTTTATGGTTTCAGGATATGATATGAATAGTATTGAATGATATAGAATGAAACAGAGAATGTATGGGTAGAATAGAAAATTGATCCTTAGCCAAATAGGTAATGGAAGTGCTGAAACGGTATGAAACTGTGACATTAGTTGTGGTTTTTAGCATAATGTTTTGTATATCAATCCGAATGATGTGAGGCCACTTCCATTAGAAAGATAAGATATAAGGCTATAACTTTCATGTTTCGAGTTTTGTTCAAATCATTGTGGAAGACGAGCCAAAAGTGCCCCGAAGTGTGTCGTGTGTTTCGTTGTTCCTGTAGTGACACATGTTGGGAGATTGAGCATAACGTTTTACACAGACCTTCAAATGACATGAGGCTAATTGGAGATTCAAGCCAAGACACAGAGCTACAACTTTCATGTTTACCACTTTTCCTAATTATGAAGGGAAGAGGCGTTTCGGAAGCAATCTTTGTCGTAGCTGTGCGCAGAGTGCGCTCGAGCGGAAAAAAATGTCCGCCCGGGCGAGCCTATTTCAAAAATCTGGTGTTTTTGGCCGAGAGTTCTGCGCCCGAGCGGAAAAAGATGTCCGCCCGGGCGCCCAGCAAAGTGTGAAAGCGTGTTTTGGGTGTTTTAAGGCATAAAATCGATTGAGACTTCATTTTTCCTCATTTCCCTTCTCTTCCTTTCTCTTCTCCATCGTGTAAGGCTAGGGTTCTTCATATTTTTCTTCTTCTCTCATTCAATCAAGCAATTAATCTTCAATCCGGAGTTGGAACTTCATCTTTTTAGTGAAAGGGACAAAGGTAAGTGGTTTTTCTTCTTGTTCTTGAGTTATTGAAGATGGTGGAGTTAGGGGATGAGAGTTGTGTTAGATGTTTTGGGTTAAATGGTCATCTACTGTTATTATTTGCGTGTTGATGGTTAGTTATTGGGTTTATTGTTGTAGGATCACCGTCAAGGTTTAGGAAACCAAGTGCTCCAAGTGTTGTAAGTGGAATCATTTCTTAAATGCATCACATGATCCTATATATATGTGTTTTGATGATTTTATGATGTTAACTCCTTTTAAATTCCATTCATGATATATATATGTAAATATGTATATATGGTAGTGCAATTATATGCATTTTTGAATGAAGGAAGTTAAACTTTACATGATGCCTCTAATGTGTTTGATAAAATGTTTGAACGAAGTTCTATATGATTGAATGATTGGATTGATAGTGATAGTAACGGTGTTGCCTCTGGCAATTCTGAATCCGCAATGTAATTGGCCAATTAACGATGAAAACATGTGCTCTCTTATAAGATGCATTTCATTCAAAGGTACGTGTCCCTCCTATAAGATTCGTTTTTACGAAGAGGGTTAGCAATGAACGAACTATCTTATAAGAACTATCAGTTCTTCAGTTGATCAATGAAATGAATATCACCCCTATGTATTGTTGTATTATGATTCTTGATGGATGATATTAATCATGATTCTACGTTTATGAAATGAGATGGATAATGTTTTCAAGAAAATGAAATTGAGGCTATTCATTTTATGTTTTAAAATAAAATTATATATATGTATCTCGTTAGTATTGATTCCATTTGCTGAGTTTTAAACTCATTCCAGTTATGTTCATGTGATGCAGGCACAGGTAAGAAAGACTGATCACCCTGAGTTGTCGAAGCGAGAGAAGAGAATATGCCAAACTTTGGAGATAGTGGTTGGATGCTATTTTGATGTGTTAAGCTTTTGGTTATTTTGGGAAACATTGAAAACCTTGTTTATATTTGAATTAGAAATATGTGTTTATACAATATTAAATGGTATCTGATGAGTATGAAAATCTTTTGCATGTATTTTATGTGTTGCTTGAGATAGGTGGCATGTCCTATTTGTGGGGAGATGCTGCCCAAATGTTTTTAAAATTACACCTTTTCTCCAAATTATATTTTAAAGCTTCCGCATTAATTATGCATTTTAGTCACGAGTGTTACATTTAATGGTATCAGAGCAAAGATTTTCGGACCAATGATTTGGCATATGACTTCCTCTGCTGTCGACAATTCGGTATGTATGTACCTACATCATTTGATATAACATGGATGTGTAGCCTCAATAATTATGATATGTTATGTGTGGAAATGGTTTTAAACTAATATGTATCATAGGATCATGCCGCCTAAGCGTAAAGCACCAGAAGGGGAGAATAGTTCATCATCTAGAGTGGTTGGTGAATTAGCAAGTTACTGAAAGAACAGGGCAAGGTACATGGCGAGCAAATTCAGCAGCTCTTACAGATGCAGAATGCAGGGCGAGGGAGAGAGAGAGAGAGCAAGTGAGGCCCAAGCCCGGTAGTGAAGGCGCATACGAAAGATTTCATAAGATAAAGCCACTTGAATTTGATGGTAGCACGGATCCCATGGTCGCCTTGGAATGGGTCAAAGCTTTGGAGGATATTTATGATTATCTTCAGTTTGAAGATAAAGATCGAGTTAGCTGTGCCATTTTTCTACTGGCCAAGACGGCGAGGACTTGGTGGGACGCCACCAAGATATCAGTTAATGTCTCGGAACTCAAGTGGCAGGAGTTTAAAGATTTATTCTACTATAAATATTTTCCTCGAGATGTTCGAAGTCAGGAAATGAAGGAATTTCTAGAACTGAAGCAAGGAAATATGTCAATGCAAGAGTATATTCTCAAATTTGAAGAGGGGTGTCAGTTTGCCCCATATCTGGCCAGCAATGACATCGAAAAGGGCGAGCATTTTCTTAGATGTGTCCGAGCTGAAATTAAAAGAGACGTTCGAATGTCTAAAGCTGCTTCATATAAAGAGATTGTTGAAAAAGCAAGGATGGCCGAGCAGGACGTGATGAAAATTGAAAGAGAAAGACAGTTGAAGCGCCAAGATTTTTCTACTAAAGGCCAAGGATCCGAATGGAAAGGTAAGGGCAAGTTCAGAGGCAAAGAAAAAGAGGAGCATCGACCCAAAGCTCCTATGCCACCGCCTACATATGATCGACCTGTATGTCCATAATGTGGCAAAATGCATACACTTGAGTGCTTGGTTGGAAGTAATGCTTTCGTTGTGGAGGTGTTGGACATGTTATCAAAAATTGTCCAGTGAAGGGTGAGAAAGGGAAGGATAGGGTTCAAGGCAGAATCTTCACAATGACCAAAGAAGGCGCAAATCCTGATTCTTCTGTTATATCAGGTACTATATTGATTTTAGGCAAGGCCGCTATTACATTGATTGACACTGGTGCTATGCATTCCTTTATGTCTGAAATTTTCTTGCGCTCTTTTAATGTTGTTCCATCTTTTGAACCCCTCCACTATAGTATTTTGTTGCCATCGGGAGACGAAATATGGCCTTCTAGTATTCTTAAAGGTTGTACAGTGCAAGTTATTGAGAAAATCTATTTTGCTGATATTATTTTTATTCCCATGGTGGCGTTTGATGTAATTTTGGGAATGGACTGGCTATCGTACTATCATGCCGTTATTGACTGCATGGCTAAAATGGTGCGATTTTCTGAAAAAGATGATGATAGAGGAATTTTCCAGAGTTCAGATATTTCGCTTGACACTCCTTATATTTCTTGTCTCAAAGCTCATGAAATGTTATCAAATGGGTGTCAGGGATTTTTAGCTGTTGTGATTGATGTGAATACTGAGATGACGAGGAAGTTGAATGAGATTGAGGTAGTTCGGGATTTTCTTGACGTATTTGCAGATGATGTGCCTGGATTACCACCTGACCGTGAAGTTGAGTTTGTGATTGACGTGGTTCCAGGTACTGTTCCGATTTCGAAAGCTCCTAGCCGAATGGCCCCGACTGAAATGAATGAACTGAAGAATCAGTTGCAGGATCTATTAGACAAAGGCTTTATTCGTCCGAGTTTTTCTCCGTGGGGAGCTCCAGTTTATTTGTCAAAAAGAAAGATGGATCTTTGCGGTTGTGCATTGATTGCAGAGAGATCAATTAAGTCACGATCAAGAATAAATATCCTTTGCCGAGTATTGACGATCTCTTTGATCAGCTACAGGGAGCGACAGTGTTTTCAAAGATCGATCTGCGTTCTGGTTACTATCAGCTAAAAGTTAGGGAAGTCGACGTCCCTAAAACTGCATTCAGAACCAGGTATGACCATTATGAGTTCTTAGTCATGTCATTCGGGTTGACGAACGCTCCGTCGGTATTCATGGATCTAATGAACCGGGTCTTCAAGCCATATCTAGATAGCTTTGTTATCATTTTTATTGACGATATCCTGATTTATTCTAAGACTCGGGAACTTCATGCCAAGCATCTCAGAATTGTATTGCAGTTATTGAGGGAAAAGCAGTTATATGCAAAGTTGAAAAAGTGTGAATTCTGAATAGAGCAAGTATCATTTCTTGGCCATATCGTTTCAAAAGACTGCATTGCTGTGGATCCCATGAAGATTGAAGCGATTAAACAATGGCTTATTCCTACGACAGTTTTCGAGGTGCGTAGTTTTCTAGGTATGGCAGGTTATTATCGACATTTTATTGCCAATTTCTCCAAAATAGCCCTTCCATTAACCAATCTGACGAGGAAAGCGGTGAAGTTTGAGTGGACAAACGAGTGCCAACACGGATTTCAAGTGTTGAAAGACAAGTTGACATCAGCCCCTATCCTAGCACTTCCGTGTGGTACTGAAGATTTTATTTTTTACACTGATGCGTCAAAGATGGGACTTGGAGCTGTACTAATGCAGCGTGGGAAAGTAATCGCTTATGCTTCTCGCCAGTTGAAATACTACGAGAAGAATTATCCCACCCACGATCTTGAGTTGGCTGCAGTGGTCTTCGCATTGAAAATATGGAGGCATTATCTGTATGGCGAGAAGTGTGAATTTTCACAGATTATAAGAGCTTGAAATATCTAGTCTCACAGAAAGAACTCAATATGCGGCAGAGGAGGTGTTTAGAACTTGTTAAATATTATGATGTGACCATTAGCTACCACCCATGTAAAGCAAACGTCGTTGCAGATGCTTTGAGCCGTAAGTTTCTTCTTTGAGTTCATTGATTCAGAAACCGTTGTTATTAGATCTTCAGAGGAGCGAGATCGCTATGGTAGAGCAAGGGACCATCGCTAGACTTTCATCTTTAGTTATTCCGCCTATGTTGACAGATAGGATACGAAGGGAGCAACCTAATGACAATCAGTTGATGTAATTGCGATCTAAAGCCGATGAGAAAGGAAATACAGAGTTTGCGATGAATATTGATGATTTGTTAACGTTTAGAGGTCGGATATGTGTTCCTAGTGGTAATGACATTCGACGAGATGTTTTGAAAGAGGCTCATACAGCGCCATACTCGATACATCCAGGTAGCACCAAGATGTATCAGGATCTCCGACGTCTATACTGGTGGCCAGGTATGAAAAGTGATATTGCAAAGTTTATATCCGAATGTCTAACATGTCAGCAAATAAAGATTGAGCATCAAAGACCTGCTGGAACTTTGCAATCCCTCCCAATACCTCAGTGGAAGTGGGAGCACATCACCATGGACTTTGTAACAGGACTTCCAAGAACACCAAAGGGTTAGAACTCCATCTGGGTGATTGTTGACAGGTTAACCAAGTCGGCTCATTTTCTTATGGCCAAGAGGACGTTTACAATGAACCAGTATGCTGAATTCTATGCAGCTGAAATTGTGAGACTTCATGGTATTCCTGTGTCAATTGTATCTGATCGAGACCCGAGGTTTACTTCTGAATTCTGGAAGAGATTGCACAGAGCCTTGGGCACCAGATTGGCTTTTAGCACAGCAGATCATCCTTAGAGTGACGGGCAGTCAGAGAGGGTGATTCAGATTCTTGAAGATATGCTACGAGCCTGCACGATTGACTTTCCTGGTAGCTGGGATTCTAAATTGCCACTTGCGGAATTTACATATAACAATAGTTATCAGGCGACGATTGGCATGGCACCATACGAGGCATTGTATGGTAGAAAATGTAGGTCACCGTTGAACTGGGATGAAGTCGGTGAAAGAAAGATGTTAGGACCAGAATTGGTCTAACAGACAGCTGATGTGATTACTTTAATCCAGGACACAATGAAGATGGCCCAAACCAGACAGAAAAGTTATGCCGATAATCGAAGAAGGCCTTTGGAGTTTGAAGTTGGAGATCATGTTTTTATCAAAATTGCTCCTCTCAAAGGGGTAATGAGATTCGGGAAGAAAGGTAAGCTGAGCCCAAGATTTATCGGCCCGTTTGAAATTCTGGACAGGATAGGAGAAAGAGCTTATCGTCTAGCCTTACCGCCGGACTTGGATAGAGTCCACAATGTATTTCACGTCTCAATGCTCAGAAAGTACATTTCGAACCCTTTCCATGTTCTCAGACATGAACCATTGGATCTGATGCCAAACTTGACTTATCAAGAAGTACCAATCTAGATTTTAGATCGAAAAGTTAAAGTACTTAAAAATAAGGAAATCGGCATTATAAAGATTCTTTGGCGTAATCAGTTGGTTGAAGAAGCAACGGAGCCAGAGGAGGAAATGAAACAACGATATCCTGAGTTATTCGAAAAGTAATGACAATTTCAGGGACGAAATTTCTTAAGGAGGGGAGAATTGTAACGCCCAGACATTCGTATGCATATGATGTAAGGTAATGATTATGATTAAGTATGGTCATTATTCCTTTTATGGTTTATTATGATGATC